>NC_052166.1:15561730-15798144 GCF_902713615.1 Scyliorhinus canicula | reverse complement strand
GCTCTGTAAGTAGAGGCACTGGAAGCTCAGTAACTAGAGGAAATGAAGCTCGTAAGAGGTCACAGGAAGCTCAGTAACTAAAGGAAAGGAAGCTCTGTAAGTAGAGGACGCAGGAAGCTCAGTAACTAGAGGACAGGAAGCTCAGTAACTAGAGGAAAGGACGCTCGGTAACTAGAGGACACAGGAAGCTCAGTAACTAGAGGACAGGAAGCTCAGTAACTAGGGCACCAGGAAGCTCAGTAACTCGAGGCCACAGGAAGATCAGTAACTGAGGCAACAGGAAGCGTCAGTAACTAGAGGACAGGAAGCTCGGTAACTAGAGGGCACCGGAAGCCTCAAGTAAACTAGAAGGACACAGGATGCTCAGTAACTAGAGGACACAGGAAGCTCGGTAACTCAGAGGACACGGAAGATCAGTAACTAGAGGACAGCAAGCTCGGTAACTAGAGGCACAGGAAGCTCAGTAACTAGAGGCCAGGAAGCTCGGTAACTAGAGGCACAGGAAGCTCAGTAACTAGATGGACAAGGAAGCCTCAGTAACTAGAGGACAGGAAGCTCGGTAACTAGAGGACAGGAAGCTCGGTAAGTAGAGGCACAGGAAGCTCAGTAACTAGAGGACAGGAAGCTCGGTAACTAGAGGCACAGGAAGCTCAGTAACTAGAGGACAGGAAGCTCAGTAACTAGAGGACAGGAAGCTCAGTAATTAGAGGCACAGGAAGCTCAGTAACTAGAGGACAGGAAGCTCAGTAACTAGAGGACACAGGAAGCTCGGTAACTAGAGGACACAGGAAGCTCAGTAACTAGGGGACAGGAAGCTCAGTAACTAGAGGGCAGGAAGCTCAGTAACTAGAGGACAGGAAGCTGAGTAACAAGAGGGCAGGAATCTCAGTAACTAGAGGACAGGAAGCTCGGTAACTAGAGGACAGGAAGCTCAGTAACTAGAGGACAGGAAGCTCAGTAACTAGAGGGCAGGAAGCTCAGTAACTAGAGGACAGGAAGCTCAGTAACTAGATGCACAGGAAGCTCAGTAACTAGAGGACAGGAAGCTCAGTAACTAGAGGCACAGGAAGCTCAGTAACTAGAGGACACGGGAAGCTCAGTAACTAGAGGACAGGAAGCTCAGTAACTAGAGGACAGGAAGCTCAGTAACTAGATGCACAGGAAGCTCGGTAACTAGAGGACAGGAAGCTCGGTAACTCGAGGCACAGGAAGCTCAGTAACTAGAGGACACAGGAAGCTCAGTAACTAGAGGACACGGGAAGCTCAGTAACTAGAGGACAGGAAGCTCAGTAAGTAGAGGACAGGAAGCTCAGTAACTAGATGCTCAGGAAGCTCGGTAACTAGATGACAGGAAGCTCAGTAACTAGAGGACAGGCAGCTCAGTAACTAGAGGACAGGAAGCTCGGTAACTAGAGGTCAGGAAGCTCCGTCAGTAGAGGACACAGGAAGATCAGTAACAGGAAGACAGGAAGCTCAGTAACTAGAGTACACAGGAAGCTTGGTAACTAGAGGACAGGAAGCTCGGTAACTAGAGGACACAGGAAGCTCGGTAACTAGAGGACACAGGAAGCTCGGTAACTAGAGGACAGGAAGCTCAGTAACTGGAGGAAAGGAAGCTCAGTAACTAGAGGACACAGGAAGCTCAGTAACTAGAGGCACAGGAAGCTCAGTAACTAGAGGTCAGGAAGCTCGGTAACTAGAGGCACAGGAAGCTCAGTAACTAGATGACACGAAGCTCGGTAACTAGAGGACAGAAAGCTCAGTAACTAGATGACAGGAAGCTCAGTAACTAGAGGACACAGGAAGCTCAGTAACTAGAGGACACAGGAAGCTCAGTAACTAGAGGACACAGGAAGCTCAGTAACTAGAGGACAGGAAGCTCGGTAACTAGAGGCACAGGAAGCTCAGTAACTAGAGGACAGGAGGCTCAGTAACTAGAGGACACTGGAAGCTTGGTAACTAGAGGACACAGGAAGCTCAGTAACTAGAGGAAAGGGAGCTCAGTAACTAGAGGACAGGAAGCTCGGTAACTAGAAGACAGAAAGCTCAGTAACTAGAGGACAGGAAGCTCAGTAACTAGAGGACACAGGAATCTCAGTAACTAGAGGCACAGGAAGCTCAGTAACTAGAGGACATGGAAGCTCAGTAACTAGAGGACAGGAAGCTCAGTAACTAGAGGACAGGAAGCTCAGTAACTAGAGGACAGGAAGCTCGGTAACTAGAGGACACAGGAAGCTCAGTAACTAGAGGACAGGAAGCTCAGTAACTAGATGCACAGGAAGCTCGGTAACTAGATGACAGGGAGCTCAGTAACTAGAGGACAGGCAGCTCAGTAACTAGAGGACAGGAAGCTCGGTAACTAGAGGTCAGGAAGCTCCGTAAGTAGAGGACACAGGAAGCTCAGTAACAGGATGACAGGAAGCTCAGTAACTAGAGGACAGGAAGCTCGGTAACTAGAGGACACAGGAAGCTCAGTAACTAGAGGACACAGGAAGCTCGGTAACTAGAGGACAGGAGGCTCAGTAACTAGAGGACACTGGAAACTTGGTAACTAGAGGACACAGGAAGCTCAGTAACTGGAGGAAAGGAAGCTCAGTAACTAGAGGACACAGGAAGCTCAGTAACTAGAGGCACAGGAAGCTCAGTAACTAGAGGACAGGAGGCTCAGTAACTAGGGGACAGGAAGCTCAGTAACTAGAGGACACAGTAAGCTCAGTAACTAGAGGACACAGGAAGCTCGGTAACTAGAGGACACAGGAAGCTCAGTAACTAGAGGACAGGAAGCTCGGTAACTAGAGGCACAGGAAGCTCAGTAACTTGAGGACAGGAAGCTCAGTAACTAGAGGACACAGGAAGCTCAGTAACTAGAGGACACAGGAAGCTCAGTAACTAGAGGACACAGGAAGCTTGGTAACTAGAGGACACAGGAAGCTCAGTAACTAGAGGAAAGGAAGCTAAGTAACTAGATGACAGGAAGCTCGGTAACTAGAAGACAGAAAACTCAGTAACTAGAGGACACAGGAAGCTCAGTAACTGGAGGACAGGAAGCTCAGTAACTAGAGGACAGGAAGCTCAGTAACTAGAGGACACAGGAAGCTCAGTAACTTGAGGACAGGAAGCTCAGTAACTCGAGGACACAGGAAGCTCGGTAAGTAGAGATCAGGACGCTCACTAACTAGAGGACAGGTAGCTCAGTAACTAGGGGCAGGAAGCTCGGTAACTAGAGGACACAGGAAGCTCGGTAACTAGAGGACACAGGAAGCTCAGTAACTAGGGCAGCACGGTAGCATGGTGGTTAGCATAAATGCTTCACAGCTCCAGGGTCCCAGGTTCGATTCCCGGCTGGGTCACTGTCTGTGCGGAGTCTGCACGTCCTCCCTGTGTGTGCGTGGGTTTCTTCCGGGTGCTCCGGTTTCCTCCCACAGTCCAAAGATGTGCGGGTTAGGTGGATTGGCCATGCTAAATTGCCCGTAGTGTCCTAAAAAGTAAGGTTAAGGGGGGGGGGTTGTTGGGTAACGGGTATAGGGTGGATACGTGGGTTTGAGTAGGGTGATCATTGCTCGGCACAACATCGAGGGCCGAAGAGCCTGTTCTGTGCTGTACTGTTCTATGTTCTAGAGGACAGGAAGCTCACTAACTAGAGGACACGGGAAGCTCAGTAACTACGGGACAGGAAGCTCAGTAACTAGAGGACAGGAAGCTCAGTAACTAGAGGACACAGGAAGCTCGGTAAGTAGAGGACAGGAAGCTCAGTAGCTTGAGATCAGGACGCTCACTAGCTAAGGACAGGTAGCTCAGTAACTAGGGACAGGAAGCTCAGTAACTTGAGATCAGGACGCTCACTAACTAGAGGACAGGTAGCTCAGTAACTATGGGCAGGAAACTCGGTAACTAGAGGACACAGAAAGCTCGGTAACTAGAGGACACAGGACATTCAGTAATTAGAGGACAGGAAGCTCAGTAACTAGAGGACAGGAAGCTCAGTAACTAGAGGACAGGAAGCTCAGTAACTAGAGGAAAGGAAGCTCTGTAAGTAGAGGACACAGGAAGCTCAGTAACTAGAGGAAATGAAGCTCAGTAACTAGAGGTCACAGGAAGCTCAGTAACTAGAGGAAAGGAAGCTCTGTAAGTAGAGGATGCAGGAAGCTCAGTAACTAGAGGACAGGAAGCTCAGTAACTAGAGGAAAGGAAGCTCAGTAACTAGAGGACACAGGAAGCTCACTAACTAGAGGAAATGAAGCTCAGTAACTAGAGGTCACAGGAAGCTCAGTAACTAGAGGAAAGGAAGCTCTGTAAGTAGAGGTCACAGGAAGCTCAGTAACTAGAGGACACAGGAAGCTCAGTAATTAGAGGAAAGGAAGCTCAGTAACTAGAGGACAGGAAACTCGGTAACTAGAGGACAGGAAGCTCAGTAACTAGAGGACACAGGAAGATCAGTAACTAGAGGAAAGGCAGCTCGGTAACTAGAGAAAAGAAGGCATTTAGGTGTTATAACCCCAATGGACATCTTAGGAATTGGACCATATGATTTCCATGACCTCCACTGTAATATGAACTTCCTCTTTCAGATGGGCCTTCTCCTTAACAAGGAGACCCTCCGCCGTATAAGACCCCAGCCTGGGTGTAGGTCGGGGAAGAAGTCCATTAGGGGAGCGGAGGCATTTTGGAAATGTATTGTCATAATCCATCTGTGCATTGTGTTTACCGTGTATTCAACACTGGCGATCAGGATTCAGTAGGTGTCGTCAACACCGGTTGCTGCTTGTCTACATGATTAGTCTATTGCAGAAAATACAGAAGTATGGGATTGAATGTGATTTAGATGTTTGGATCAGTAATTGGCTAGCTGAAAGAAGACAGAGGGTGGTGGTTGATGGCAAATGTTCATCCTGGAGTTCAATTACTAGTGGTGTACCGCAAGGATCTGTTTTGGGGCCACTGCTGTTTGTCATTTTTATAAATGACCTGGAAGAGGGTGTAGAAGGATGAGTTAGTAATTTGCAGATGACACGAAGGTCGGTGGAGTTGTGGATAGTGCGGATGGATGTTATAGGTTACAGAGGACATAGATAAGCTGCAGAGCTGGTCTGAGAGGTGGCAGATGGAGTTTAATGCGGAAAAGTGTGAGTTGGTTCACTTTGGAAGGAGTAACAGGAATGCAGAGTACAGGGCTAATGGCAAGATTCTTGGTAGTGTAGCTGAACAGAGAGATCTCGGCATCCAGGTACATAAATCCCTGAAAGTTGCCACCCAGGTTAATAGGGCTGTTAAGAAGGCATATCGTGTGCTAGCCTTTATCAGTAGGGGGATTGAGTTTCGGAGCCACAAGGTCATGCTGCAGCTGTACAAAACTCTGGTGCGGCCGCTCCTGGAGTACTGCGTGCAGTTCTGGTCACCACATTATAGGAAGGATGTGGAATCTTTGGAAAGGGTTCAGAGGAGATTTACTAGGATGTTGCCTGGAATGGAGGGAAGGTCTTACGAGGAAAGGCTCAGGGACTTGAGGTTGTTTTCGTTAGAGAGGAGAAGGCTGAGAGGTGACTTAATAGAGACATATAAGATAGTCAGAGGGTTAGATAGGGTGGACAGTGAGAGTCTTTTTCCTCGGATGGTGATGACCAACACGAGGGGACATAGCTTTAAATTGAGGGGTGGTAGATATAGGACAGATGTTAGAGGCAGTTTCTTTACTCAGAGAGTAGTAGAGGTGTGGAACGCCCTGCCTGCAACAGTAGTAGACTCGCCAACTTTAAGGGCATTTAAGTGGTCACTGGATAGACATATGGATGAAAATGGAATAGTGTAGGTCAGATAGGGGCAGCAGGGTAGCATGGTGGTTAGCATAAATGCTTCACAGCTCCAGGGTCCCAGGTTCGATTCCCGGCTGGGTCACTGTCTGTGTGGAGTCTGCACGTCCTCCCCCTGTGTGCGTGGGTTTCCTCCGGGTGCTCCGGTTTCCTCCCACAGTCCAAAGATGTGCGGGTTAGGTGGATTGGCCATGCTAAATTGCCCGTAGTGTCCTAATAAAAGTAAGGTTAAGTGGGGGGGGGGGGGGGTTATTGGGTTACAGGTATAGGGTGGATACGTGGGTTTGAGTAGGGTGATCATGGCTCGGCACAACATTGAGGGCCGAAGGGCCTGTTCTGTGCTGTACTGTTCTATGTTCTATGTTCTATAGGCTTCAGATGGTTTCACAGGTCGGCGCAACATCGAGGGCCGAAGGGCCTGTACTGTGCTGTAATGCTCTATTACTACAATGAGAGACAATCTGTGACATTACTAACGG
This sequence comes from Scyliorhinus canicula, assembly GCF_902713615.1. Lineage (NCBI taxonomy): Eukaryota > Metazoa > Chordata > Chondrichthyes > Carcharhiniformes > Scyliorhinidae > Scyliorhinus > Scyliorhinus canicula. The sequence continues at coordinate 15,791,858 of NC_052166.1, read as the reverse complement.
CTTGCGGAGGGCCTACCTACAGTGTGATAAAGAGCCTGACCCACCCGAAACCCTCAGATACCTGGTCATTCACCGCAATGGTGGCTTTTGTGGGGGAGCATTTCATGGTTAGCACTGTTGCTTCACAGCTCCAGGGTCCCAGGTTTGATTCCCAGCTTCGGTCACTGTCTGTGCAGAGTCTGCACGTTCTTCCAGTGTCTGTTTGGGTTTCCTCCGGGTGCTCCGGTTTCCTCCCGAACTGGCGACTCGAGGATTTTCACAGTAACTTTTAATAATAATTATAATCTTTTTATAGTCACAAGTAGGCTTATATTATCACTGCAACGAAGTTTCTGTGAAAAGCCCTTAGTCGCCTTCATTGCAGTGTTAATGTAAGCCTATTTGTGACAATAAACATTCTTAATATTATTATTATTTAACGTTCCACACGGCTGCTCAGGCCCTGGACAAGTCAGTGATTGACTTCCTGGCCAACCTTCAAAGACTGGCTGAGACGTGTGAATTCGGAGGGACATTGTGGTAGTAACCACTGTTGTATATATTAGGGTAATACATATTAGGGTATGTATGGTAAGGCCCTGTACTACAGGTACGGGGGTAGTCCCTGCCTGCTGGCTCCGCCCAGTCGGCAGAGTATAAATATGTGTGCTCCCCATACAGCAGCCATTTGGCCAGCTGCTGTAGGAGGCCACACATCATAGTGTAACAAAGCCTCAGTTGTATTCAACTCGTCTTTGTGAATTGATCGTGCATCAATTTATTACACTAAAGGTTTCAGAAAATGGACCTCCGCATCAAGCCGGATCGCCTGCAGCTGGACCCGCAATCAAGCAACGCCAAAAAGGACTTTGAACACTGGCTAGCTTGTTTCGAAGCTTACATCAGGTTTGCACCAGACCCAATTCCGGAAGCTCAGAAGATCCAGATCCGCTACACGTGGCTTATCCAGGATGCGCCGACCTACGATGAAGCCATGGCTACTGAAAGAGAATTACGCTCACCTGACTAACACGCTTTACGCCAGATATGTCCTCTCAACTCATAGTCAACTCCCTGGTGAGTCAATAGAAGATTTCTGGTGTGCCCTAATCCCCCTGGTCAGAGACTGTGACTGTCAGGCCGTCACGGCCACGGAACACTCGGATTTACTCATGAGGGACGCTTTCGTTACGGGGATTGCGTCAGATCACATCCGCCAGCGACTTTTAGAGGGGGGCCACGCTCAACCTTGCGGCACCCAAAAAGCTGGCGCTATCGATGATGGTTGCCTCGCACAATATCCAGGCCTACACCCCCGGCCACGCGGCCCACCCCTCCTACGCATCGTGGACCCCGCAGACGGTCACCCCATCGGGGACCCCACTCAGCCAACCCTACGCCTGTGCCACGCGCCAACCAGCCAGCCCCGTGAGCCTCAGATGTTACTTTTGTGGGCAGTGAAAACACCCCCGCCAACGTACTTATATGACCATTTCAACATTAAAATGTTCCACTTTCAGTTCATGTAAAAATAAATGTTTCAATATTCTGGTTACAAATATCCCACGTGTTACAAACATGTGCGGCCCATGGGCGCCACCATCTTGTTCAACCTCCGCCACGTGCGGCCCGTGGGCGCTGCCATCTTGTCCTCCTCAGGATCGTCAGGCGCCGCCATCTTGTCTCCCCCACAGCACGTGGGCGCCTCCATCGTTCCAGGACCCGTGCCCCCCGGGCACCCCATTGTCTGACACAATGGACAGGTGGAGAGGGAGAACGGGACGGTCTGGAGGGCCGACCAGCTGGCCCTACGGTCCAGAAATCTCCCGGCCTCCCCGATGCACTTCACTCCATTTGGTCGCTCCTATGCACTGCGACTGACGACACACCCCATGAACATCTCTTTGCCTTCCCCACGAAGTCCACCTCCGGGGTGTCGCTTCCGACTTGGCTCGCAGCTCCAGGACCCATACTCCTATGTAAACACGTACGACTCCACAAGGCGGACCCGTTGGTGGAAGGGGTGAAGTTACTCCACGCCAACCTGCAGTATGCCTACGTAGCGTACCCCGATGGAGGCCACGATACTGTTTCTCTCAGGGACCTGGCACCAGTAGGTTCCACACACACACACACACACACACACACACATACACCCGCAGCCCGGCGCCACCCTCCCCTCCCCTGGCGCACCCAGCTGCAACCCCCCCAGGACCATCCGTCCTCCCCCTGCCCACGCCCGAGGATGAAGAGGCTCTCGGCACGCTCCTGGAGTCACCAAGGACCCGACCGACGCCAGAATCGCCTCCACCACTACATCGCGCCCAACGTCAGATCAAGGCTCCGGACCAGCTAAACCTGTAATTGGTTCTGGACTCAAAATGTTTTTCTCTGTATATTAAACTTGTGCTGTATATAGTTCTCCACCAGCCCCGCCAGACTCAATTTTAACAGGGGTGAATGTGGTAGTAACCACTGCTGTATATATTAGGGTATTTATGGTAAGGCCCTGTACTACAGGTAGGGGGGTAGTCCCTGCCTGCTGGCTCTGCCTAGTAGGCAGAGTATAAATATGTGTGCTCGCCATAGAGCAGCCATTTCGCCAGCTGCTGTAGGAGGCCACACATCTTAGTGTAATAAAGCCTCAGTTGTAGTCAACTCTCGTCTTTGTGCAATTGATTGTGCATCAGACATTGAATCAGACACTCCAGGACTGTTTGGTGTGTGGATCTGCACTAGGTGACACAGGAAGGTCGGTAACTAGGGGGCACAGGAAACCAGATAATTAGGGGCCACCCAGTAACAAGAGGGCACAGGAATCCCGGTAAGTAACGTGCACATGAAGCTCAGGATGTAAGGGACAGAAAACTTGGTTTTGTGAGGGCCACAAAGAATCCAGCACGAGTGTGTAGAATTGAAAGAAATAACTTTATTTACAATTACATATATACAATAGCAGCACTCTTTTACTGCTCACTTCTCTCTAGCTGGCTCCACATTGGGCAGCTCTATTTACATACATAGAATTTACATACATAGAATTTACAGTGCAGAAGGAGGCCATTCGACCCATCGAGTCTGCACTGGCTCTTGGAAAGAGCACCCTACCCAAGCCCACACCCTCGCCCTATCCCCATAACCCAGTAACCCCACCCAACACGAAGGGCAATTTTGGACACTAAGGGCAATTTAGCATGGCCAATCCACCTAACCTGCACATCTTTGGACTGTGGGAAGAAACCGGAGCACCCAGAGGAAACCCACGCAGACACGGGGAGAATGTGCAGACTCCACACAGACAGTGACCCAAGCCGGGAATCGAACCTAGGACCCTGGAGCTGTGAAGCAATTGTGCTAACCACTATGCTACCGCTATACTATGCAGGTGACTGCTAATGATTTCTCCGCCCCCTCTTTGGGGAAGCTCATACTCACTAAGGATTGTGGGATTGTCATTAGTCCCAGCCAATAGTAATCAGGCAGGCTATAACATCCCTCCCCCCACCCCAAAGTCCGAGGAATCCACCAAAGACCCTGCCGAAGGAGGGCGTTGGACACATTTTGCCGCAGGCCGGACACCATTTGCATGAGGCGCTGGATCAGGCGGCGTGTAACAAGACAGAAAACGGCACTCCGCGATGAACGACGTAACAGTTGTACATCCGCGGGCCGTGGGATTGAGGATTCCCCCTCGGAGGCGTCCTGTGTCTCCATCTCGGAGTCAGAGTCCACTGCCTCCGTCATCTCGGCGTCCTTATCTCCACGCGGGTCTGCAATGACCTGCGCAGGATTTGAAAGCGGCGCCAGAGGAAGATCGTGAGGATGATCCTCCACTGTGTCTGGTCTCTGTGGCTGTAACAGTGAGCTCTGGGGGCAGGGATTCTTTGGAAGATGCGGCTTTCTGGACCGAACGTGGTCTACATGCTTGCTCTAGAGATGGCCCTGGGCTTGTACCTGGTAAGAGATATGGCCCGTTCGGTGAAAGATAATGCCAACGGCCCACTAGGCACCACCAGCAAAACTTCGAACGAACACCGGGTTATCATGCACAAACTGCTGAATCGGCTGATGCCGAGAAAGGCCATGCCCTTGCCATTCTTGAGTGCGGCATACTTTTGTGCCAATGTCCGGGGAAACCATGCTAAGGCGGTTGCAAGGTCTCCGGCCCATTAGGAGTTCTGTGGGAGCTCTCCTAGTCACCGCATGTGGAGTGGTCTTGAGGCTGTTTGGCGGTCTTGAGGCTGTTTGGCACACTGGGTTAAATCGCTGGCTTTGAAAGCAGGCCAGCAGCACGGTTCAATTCCTGTAACAGCCTTCCCGAACAGGCGCCGGAATGTGGTGACTAGGGGCTTTTCACAGTAACTTCATTGAAGCCTACTCGTGACAATAAGCGATACACCGTTCCGTTTCCGAAAACAAAAAACGAGCCAGTCTCGTGTCCATCGACCCGGAAGACTGCTTCTTTAGGCCTCGTTTGAATGTCTGCACTGTGCGCTTCGCCAACCCATTGGAAGCCGGGTGGTATGGAGCGGATATGGCGTCTGCCATTCATCTTTATGAACCTCGCAAACTCCCTACTTGTGAAAGGCGTGCCGTTGTCCGTGATGAGCATCTCGGGGAGGCCATGCGTACTGAAAGATAGTAAGAAGTCTTACAACACCAGGTTAAGTCCAACATGTTTGTTTCAAACACTAGCTTTTCGAGCACTGCTCCTTCCTCACCTGAGGAAGGAGCAGTGCTCGAAAAGCTAGTGTTTGAAACAAACATGTTGGACTTTAACCTGGTGTTGTAAGACTTCTTACTGTGCTCACCCCAGTCCAACGCCGGCACCTCCACATACTGAAAGATAAACACATCTTCTCGATCATTGTGCAAGACGTTGTGTCTACCATCTTATGCACCTCTGACCATTTAGATTGGGCATTGATTAATAAATGGAACATGGATCCTTGAAAAAGGCTGACAAAATCCACATGTAAGTGCGCCCAAGGCCACCCTGGCCATTCCCAGTGATGTAGGGGCACTGCCGGCGAAAGCTTCTGATGCTCCTGACAAATGAAGCTGTTTGAGCCATTTTCTCAATGTTGGCTTTGAGGCCTGGCCACCAGATATAACTCCAGGCCAACATTTTCATTTTGGTCACACCCGGATGCCCATTGCGCAAGTCCTTTAGTATCAGCTCCTGTCCTTTTTCCGGGAAGACCACACGTGTCCCCCACAAGAGGGGGACCGTCTTCCACGCCAAATTCTGACAGCTTGGAGGAAAATACCCGCAACTCACCTGGAGCTGTCTATGCTGCCCACCATACAGGACTATGTGCCAAACCTTTGACAGGACTGGCTCCGTATGGGTCCACTCACAGATCTGCGATGCTGTGACAGGCAAGGAGTTCATAAAATTGAGGGTTGCAACCACCTCACCAGTTGTGGGGGTCGACATGGAGCCGGTCGACAAAGGCAATCAGCTCAGTGCATCAGCATTGGCTATCTGGGTCCCTGGTTTATGCTCTCAAGAATACTCATGGATAGCGAGCAACAAAACCCAGCGCTCCATCCGTGCGGAAGCAATGGGCAGAATTGGCTTATCCTCTCGGAAAAGTCCAAGCAGAGGCTTATGATCAGTCATGATAGTGAACCGTAAACACTGATGGATGCGTTTCACCGCAAAGACCACTGCCAGTGCCCTACTTCTCGATCTGCGCGTACTTATTTTCCGCTGCAGTCAATGTGCGGGAGGCGAAAGCTATCGGCTGCTCGGCTCCGTTCTCCATCTTGTGGGACAGGACGGCCCCAATACCATATGGGAATACATCACACGCGATGAGCAAAGGCTTTCCAGGATCATAGTGGGTTAGTAACCCAGACAACGACAATTGCTGCTTCGCCCATCGGAAAGAGGTTTCTTACGGCTGACCCCAAACCCAGGTGTGATTCTTCTTCAACAGAAGGTGCAACAGAGCCAGCGTAGTTGCCAGATTGGGGAAGAACTTCCCATGATAGTTTACGAGGCTGAGAAAGGAATGAAGATGCGAAGTGTCAGTTGAATTGTGCGCACCTTCTCTGCGACGGGTTGCAAACCTTCGCGGTCCACCTGATAACCCAGGTAAACTACTTCCTTCGCCTGAAAGACGCACTTTGTACGACGTAAATGGACTCCAGCCTCTGAGAAGCATCTAAGGACAGCCTCCAAATTTTCCAAATGTTCCTGCTCCGACATCCCCGCAATCAAAACGTCGTCTAAGTAAACAGCGACACGTGGTAAACCTCTTAAGATGCCCTCCATGACGCATTGAAAGATAGCGCAGGCAAAGGATACTCCAAAGGGCAATCGTGTACATTCATACAGGCCTCTGTGTCTATTAATAGTTACATATGGCCGGAAGGCAGGGTCCAGCTCCAACTGTAGGTGGGCGTGACTCATATCTAATTCGTGAACGAGAGTCCGTCTGCAAGCTTCGCTTACAGATCTTCTCTGCGGGGCTTTGGATATCTGTCGAGCCAGGATGCTGTATTCAGTGTAAGTTTATAGTCGCCGCACAAGTGAACCGTGGCATCTGGCTTCATTACTGGTATAATTGGCGCTGCCCAATCAGCAAATCAGACGGCCTGATAATACCCAAGGACTCCAAATGAGTGAGCGCCGCTTCCATCTCCTGGAGCAAGGTGTAAGGCACCGGGCGCGTCCGGAAATAGCCCGGCGTGGCTCCTGGTTCAACCTGGGTATGGACTACGGCCCCTTTTATCTTCCCCAAACCGGACTGGAATACCGACTGGGATAGGACTGGGTACCGTCCTAGTATCTCCGGCAACCCTCCAGAAACTGTTTGGAGGATGTGCTGCCACTGCAGCCGCAAATGGTGCAACCAGTCCTGACCCAACAGGCTGGGCCCATGGCCGCACACCACAATAAGTGGGAAATGCCCCTCCTGGCATCCATAAGCAACAGGGGTCATCGTAGCTCCAGCAATGTCTGATGGTTCCCCTGTTTATGTGGCCAAACTGGCCTGTGTATCAGTTAATGTAAGGGTCTGTATACCCTTCTTGACGTGGTGGAATATCCTCTGGGCAATCATGGAGACCGCTGCGCCAGTGTTCGCCTCCATCTCAAGCGGGAGACCCGTACCATCACCTTAATGGTGGCCACACGGGGAGCTGCCACACAATGCAGCTGCAGGCAGTCGTCCTCCGTCTCCACATCCTCGTGAGTAGTCCCCGCAGGTTCATCCAAATGGAAGGTACGGCCCCTGGGCTGGCCCCAGTTTCTGTCGGAATGACGGCGCCACTGGCACCCCCAGGACTGGCGTCCGTGATGGGGTCGGCGCCCACAAGTCCGACACTGACATGGCTCCTCATCCGTCGGTTCTGGAGAAGGCTCCTTTCGGGGAGGAATGTCCATGGCCACTGGCGTTGATCCGAACGCTGCCCCCCCAAGGCATGCACCTCCATTCCCTGTAGCTCCTGCACTCCCCGTTCTGCGCTCTCTCGGGACAATGCTATCTGAATGACCTGTTGAAAAGTCGATGTTGGCTCAGCTAACAACTTTCTCTGGATGGCTGCGTCGTTAATACCACAAACCAAACAGTCGCGTGACATTTCTGACAAAGTCTCACCATAGTCACCGTACTCTGCAATCCGGTGTAGCCTGGATAGAAACTCTGTAAGGGATTCTCCTGGGATCCTCTAAGTGGTATTAAACGGGTAACGTTGGACTATCGTGGACGGGGTTGGGTTAAAATGTTGCCCCACTAAGGCCACAAGTTCATCAAACGTCTTGATGTCCGGCGCAGCTGGGTACGTAAGGCTCCTAATCACCCCAAACGTATGCGGGCCGCAGGCGGTGAGCAAAATGACCACTGGCACTCATTTTTGGTGATGTTATTCGCCTGGAAATAATAATGCATCCGTTGTGCATACTGGTTCCAACTTTCCAGTGCAGCATCAAAAACATCCAAACATCCATAAAGAAGCATAGTGCAACAGAAAAAAAACCTTCCAACCTGTATCCAACAAAAATCGAAGGAGGTGGCTTCAGCAGTGTAGACAGCTGTCCACTTTTAACCCTCATCGTCAGTTTTGTGAGGGCCACAAAGAATCCAGCATGAGTTTGTAGAATCGAAAGAAATAACTTTATTTACAATTACATATATACAACAGCAGCAGTAACTCCCTTGCTGCTTACTCCTCTCTAGCTGGTTTCACTCTGGCCAGCTCTATTTATGCTGATGACTGCTAATGATTTCTCAGCACCCCTCATTGGGGAAGCTCATACTCACTAAGGATTGTGGGATTGCCATTCGTCGTCCACAGCCAGTGGTAATCAGGCAGGTTATAACACTCGGTAACTCGGGGATACAGGAAAGTCGGTAACTAGGGGGCAGGAAGCTAGGTAACTAGATAACACAGTAAAACCAGTAATTAAGGTGCACAGGAAGCTCAGTAACTAGAGGACACAGGAAGCTCGGTAGCTAGGGGGTAAAGCAAACCCGGTAACTAGGGTACACAAGAAACTTACTGAGTAGCGGACACAGGAAGCTCAGGAACTAGGGGGACAGGAAACTTGATAATTAGGGGACACAGGAAAGTGAGTAACTAGAGGACAGGATGCTAGGTAACTAGGGGACAAAGCAAACCCGGTAACTAGGATGCATAGAAGCTGAGTGACTAGGGAACACAGGAAGCTTGGTAACTAGGGGACACAGAAATCCGGTAACTAGGGGACACAGAAATCCGGTAACTCGGGGGCGCAGGAAGCTCGGAAAGTAAGGGACACGGGAAGCTTGGTAAGTAGCACACTGTGGTGAACCACTGTGCACCTGTATTTTTTTTTTAATATAATTTTTATTGGAATTTTTTACAGAAAATATAAAACATAACGACAAACAATGAAATGCAACAAAATAACCCATAATAACTGTGACACCCCCAGACCGTATCGGCGCATGTATCACATCCCCCCACCCCCCCAACCCTAATGAACAACAAAAGAACTTAAAAAATATTAAAATTAAATAAACAAACATAGTCATTGTCGGCCCCCCCCCCTTTTCCCTCCCCTTTTCCCTCCCCTTTTCCCTCCCCGGGTTGCTGCTGCTGCTGTCCCCGTACCCTATCGTTGAGCCAGAAAGTCGAGAAAAGGCTGCCACCGCCTAAAGAACCCTTGTACCGACCCTCTCAGGGCGAATTTGACCTTCTCTAGCTTAATGAATCCCGCCATGTCATTGATCCAGGTCTCCACGCTTGGGGGCCTCACATCCTTCCATTGTAGCAAGATCCTTCGCCGGGCTACTAGGGACGCAAAGGCCAGCACACCGGCCTCTTTCGCCTCCTGCACTCCCGGCTCCACCCCAACCCCAAAAATCGCGAGTCCCCATCCTGGCTTGACCCTGGATCCCACCACCCTCGACACCGTCCTCGCCACCCCCTTCCAGAACTCCTCCAGTGCCGGGCATGCCCAGAACATATGGGCATGGTTCGCTGGACTCCCCGAGCACCTGACACACCTGTCCTCACCCCCAAAGAACCTACTCATCCTCGTCCCAGTCATGTGGGCCCGGTGCAGCACCTTGAATTGGATGAGGCTAAGCCGCGCACACGAGGAGGAAGAATTAACCCTCTCCAGGGCATCAGCCCATGTCCCGTCTTCGATCTGTTCCCCCAGTTCCCCCTCCCACTTCGTTTTCAGCTCCTCTACTGACGCCTCCTCCGCCTCCTGCATAACCTTGTAGATATCAGATATCTTCCCCTCTCCGACCCAGACCCCCGAAAGCACCCTGTCGCTCACCCCCCTCGCGGGAAGCGAAGGGAATCCCTCCACCTGCCGCCTAGCAAATGCCTTTACCTGCAGATACCTGAACATGTTCCCCGGGGGGAGCCCAAATTTCTCCTCCAACTCCCCCAGGCTCGCAAACCTCCCATCAATAAACAGGTCCCTCAGCTGTCTGATGCCCGCTCTGTGCCAACCCTGAAATCCCCCATCAATGTTCCCCGGGACGAACCTATGGTTCCCCCTTAACGGAGCCTCCATCGAGCCCCCCACTTCTCCCCTATGTCGCCTCCACTGCCCCTAAATTTTGAGGGTAGCCGCCACCACCGGACTCGTGGTATACCTCGTAGGAGGGAACGGCCACGGCGCCGTCACTGTGCACCTGTATTAGGGGATGTACTGTAGGACCTGCACTACAGGTTCGCCGGTAGCCCCTGCCGGATAGCTCCGCCCACAAGGAGCCGTATAAATATGCGTGACCTCCTCCTGATCAGCCATTTCACTAGATGCAGTAGGAGGCCACGCATCTGACTGTAATAAAGCCACAGTTGTACCAATCTGAGTCTTTCGTGCAATTGATCGTGCATCAATTTATTACAGTCAGATTTTTCTACATTGTGGACATCAGGATCAAACCAGATCGCCTGCAGCTGGATCCGCACTCGCCAGATGCCAGAAAGGACTATAACCACTGGCTGGCTTGTTTTGAGGCCTACATCAACGCTGCGACCCCCACGCCGACGGAAGCTCAGAAGATCCAAGTTCTATACTTCAGGTTGAGCTCCAGCGTGTTCCCGTTGATCCAGGCTGCCCCAGGTTACGCGGAAGCAATGACACTCCTAAAAGAGAACTACGCTCAGAAGACAAACACACTCTTCACAAGGCATGTATTCGCCACTCGCGTACAACTAGCTGGTGAGTCGATCGAAGACTTCTGGCGGGCTCTCATCCCACTTGTACGGGACTGTGACTGTCAGGCCATCACGGCCACTGAACATTCCAATCTCCTCATGCGTGACGCATTCGTAACGGGGATTGCATCGGACCCCATCCTACAACGACTGCTGGTAGGGGCTACACTCGACCTAACGGAGACGAAAACGTTAGCGCTCTCCGTGACGGTCGCATCTTGAAACGTCCAAGTCTACCCCACTCGCCGCGCGGCCCACCCCTCCTGGACCCCGCAAACGGCCCCCACGGCTGGGGACCCTCCTAATCAAAACGCCTGCGCCACCCACCATGCCACGCACCCTGGGGATCCCCGTTGCTACTTCTGCGGCTAGCAGAAGCAGCCCCGTCAACGCTGCCCAGCCCGTACCGCCACTTGCAAATCCTGCGGTAAAAAGGGCCACTTCGCAGCTGTGTGCCAGGCCCGCGCAGTCGCTGCTATCGCGCCCGCAATCGCCCCCTCCCCCAGCCGACCGCACAATGGGCACCGCCATCTTCTCCTCCCGGGGCCATGTGGAACCAGTGGCCTCCGCCATCTTCTCCCCCCAGGTCCACGCGCGGCCCATGGGCGCCGCCATCTTGCCCCGCCCCCACAATGTGCGAACCGTGGGTGCCGTCACCTTGCCCCACCCCCACAACGTGCGTACCATGGGCGTCGCCATCTTGCCTCGCCCCCACAACGTGTGCTCCATGGACGCCGCCATCTTGTTCTCAACAGGTCCTCCGGACACCGCCATTTTCCACGGGACTGGAACGCTGGATCCGGGTCGCCGATGCTCCACATCTGAATTCTCGGACGACCACCTGCAGCTCGCCTCGATGACACTGGACCAGTCCCGTCCTCACAACCTGGCGACCGCTTCGACGACAGTGAAAATCACCAGCCACGCGACCTCTTACCTGCTGGACTCTGGGAGCACCGAAAGCTTCATTCACCCAGACATGGTAAGGCGCTGCTCCCTCGCGGTCCACCCCGCCAACCAACGGATCTCCCTGACCTCCGGATCCCACTCTGTCTCGATCCGAGGGTTCTGTGTGGTCAATCTCACTGTCCAGGGCGTAGAATTCAGCGGTTTCTGCCTGTCCGTCCTCCCCAACCTCTGCGCTGCACTATTGCTGGGCCTGGATTTTCAGTGTAATCTCCAGAGCCTCACCCTCAAATTCGACGGGCCCCTACCTCCACTCACCGTTTGCGCCCCTCCCTCTTTGCCGATCTAACTGCGGATTGCAAGCCCGTTGTTACTAGGAGCAGACAGTACAGTGCCCAGGACAAGGCCTTCATCAGGTCCGAGGTCCAGTGGCTGCTTCGGGAGGGTATCATCGAGGCCAGCAATAGCCCCTGGAGAGCCCAAGTGGTAGTGGTTAAAACTGGGGAGAAACACAGAATGGTGCACGATCAATTGCACGAAAGACTCAAATTGGTACAACTGTGGCTTTATTACAGTCAGATGCGTGGCCTCCTACTGCAGCTGGCGAAATGGCTGATCAGGAGGAGGTCACGCATATTTATACGGCTCCTTGTGGCCGGAGCTAGCTGGAAGGGGCTACCGGTGAACCTGTAGTGCAGGTCCTACAGTACATCCCCTAATACAGGTGCACAGTGGTTCACCACACAAACATAGGAAGCTCAGTAACTAGGGGGCATAGGAAACCCGGTAATTAGGGTACACGGGAAGCTCGGTATCTAGCAGACAGGAAATCCGGTAATTAGGGGGACAGGAAAACCGGTATCTAGGTGACACAGAAAACTCGGTAACCCGAGGTCAAAGATTTAAAGTGATTGGCAACAGAGTGAGGAGTGCCACGAGGCAGCTTTTGTTTTACACAATATGTTGTTGTTATCTGGAAACTTCTGTCTGTAATGCCTGGAAGTAATTTGCAAAAAATAATTAGTTAAAGATTTGCAAAGGACACAACGTTTTTGGAGGGGGGGGGGGGGGGGGGGGGTGTAGGGTGGTGGGGGGGAAGGGGGGGGGGGGGGGGGGAATGGGTCTGATCTTTCACAGAACCCAGCACAGGCAGGAAGCGTTAAATGGACTACCTCTGAGGACTGTGTAATTCTGTGATTTAAGCGTTTGTTTGGCTGTCTGTGTGTGAACATACCCTGAGCTTGATTGTCCTGACTCACCAAATGTTAACCCTTCAGCCCATCTTCGAGCTGGTGACATACCCAGAGACACTTGGCAAAAGGTGGGGTGGGGGGGGGGGGGGGGGGTGCATGACTCCAGGCCTGAGCATGACTATTCAGTACTCAACACCCCTGATGTGAATCATAAACACCAACACTCTCATTGTGTAGCTGGGTGTCTACAGGGAGAATGATGAGGTTACTTGTTATGGAAAACAAGCCATCAATTCCCTGGGTAAAGCATCTGTGCACCGCATAGAGAGGACTGACTGGGTGCAGGAGGGAGATGGAAATAGAGTCAACTGGGGGTTGAGAAAACGGAAGTAGATTGTGAGGAGTGCCATTCATCCGTGCCAATCTCCTCGAGTTACAAGGGTCTATGTTCAAATCAATGGCCAACAAAGGAGCCACAGAGACCATGCCTACAGAACAGAAATCATAATGCTCAACTCTGCAGTTTGAAGAACAACCTAGCCATCACTGGAAGCAACAACTGCGTGTATTTACTTACATATATACAACAGCTGCAGTATTCTCTTACTGCCCACTCCTCTCTAGCTGGTTCCACTCTGGCCAGCTCTATTTACCACCTTTCACCTCCAACAGTGCCTCACGAGGGCTATCAAATAAAAGGTGACTAGGTGTGTCGATGAGGGCAGTGCAGTTGATGTAGTCTACATGGGCTTCAGTAAGGCTTTCGACTGATCAAGAGCCCCTGAGATCCAGGGTAATTTGGCAAATTGGGTCTAAGATTGGCTTAGTGGCAGGAGGCAGATGGTCGAAGGTTGTATTTGTGACTGGAAGTCTGTGTCCAGTGGTGTATTGCAGGGATTGGTGCTGTGTCTCTTGCTGTTGGTAGTTACATTAATGATCTAGGTGGGAATGTGAGGGCTATGAGAGTATGTTTGCAGATGACACGAAAATCGTTGATTGTAGTAAATAGCGAGGAGGAAATCTTTATATAGGGTTATATAGGCGGGCTGGTCAGATGGGCAAATGGAATTGAACCCAGAAAACTGTGAGGTGAGTATTTTGGCAAGAAGGCAAGGGAGTACACAGTGAATGGTAGGATGCTAGGAAGTGCAGAAGCCCAGAGGGACCTTGGGTTACATGTCCAAAGATCCCTGAAGGCAGCAGGACAGGTAGATAAAGTAGTTAAGAAGGCATATGGGATACTTGCCTTTATTAGCCGAGGCATGGAATATAAGAGCAGGGGGCGGCATGCGGCGCAGTGGTTAGCACTGGGACTGCGGCGCTGAGGAACCGGGTTCGAATCCCGGACCTGGGTCACTGTCCATGTGGAGTTTGCACATTCTCCCCATGTCTGCCTGGGTTTCACCACCACAACCCAAACACGTGGATTGGCCACGCTAAACTACCCCTATATTGGAAAAAAATAATAATTGGGTACTCTAAATTTATTTATGAAAAGAATATAAGAGCAGGGTGGTTATGATGGAGCTGTATAAAACGCTGATTAGGCCACAGCTTGAGTACTGTGTGCAGTTCTGGTCACCACACTATAGGAAGGATGTGATTGCACTGGAGAGGGTACAGAGAAGATTCACCAGGATGTTGCCTGGAATAGAGCGTTTCAGCGATGAAGAGAGGCTGGCTAGGCTGGGGTTGTTCTTCTTGGAGTGGAGATCTGATTGAGGTGTACAAAAGGACATCGATAGGATGCATAGGAAGGAATCTTTCCTATTAGTTGAGGGGTCAAGAACCAGGGTGCAGAGATTTCAGGTAATGGGAAGGAGGTTTAGAGGTGATTTGAGGAAAATATTTTTCACCCAGAGAGTGGTGGGAATCTAAAACTCACTGCCTGAAAGGATAGAGGCAGGAACCCTCACAACATTTAAGAAGTATTTAGATGAACAGTTGAAACACGACAACAGACAAGGCTATGGACCAAGTGCTGGAAAATGGGATTAGAATGGGATTAGGTGCTTGATGGTCAGAACAGACACAATGGGCCAAAGGGCCTCTTTCTGTAAAATTCTATCACTCTGAAACGTGACCCCAAGTCACATCGCAGAATCACTGAAATTTTACACCACAGACGGAGGCCATTCAGCCCATCGTGTTTGCACCAGTTCTCCGAATGAGCAACTCACCTGGTTCCATTCCCTCACCTTCCCCCCATAACCCTGCACATTCTTCCTTTTCAGAAAACTGTCTCATTCCCTTTGGAATGCCTCGACTGAACCTGCCTCCACCACACTCAGCAATGTATTCCAGAACTTAACCATTCGTTCCCTGAAAATGTTTTTTCAGACATCAATGTTGCTTCTTTTGCAAATTACTTTAAATCTGTGTCCTCTCATTCTTCAGCCTTTTAAGAGTGGGAACAATTTATTTCTGTCTACTCTGTCCAGCCCCCTCATGATTTTGAACATCTCTATCAGATCTCCTCAGCCTTCTTCTCTCCAGGGAGAACAATCTCAACCTCTGCAATCCATCTCCATTACTGAGGTTTCTCAACATTGGAACCAGTTTTGTTAACCTCTTTTACACTCTCTGTAGTGCATTCACATTCTTCCTATAGCGTGGGGCCCAAAACTGTACACAATATTCCAGCTGAGGTCTAACTAGTGTTTTGTTTAAGTTCAGCATCTGTTCACCTCCAAGGGTGCACCGTCGCGACCCTAACGATTCAGGGCGCCAGCTACTCGAACTTCCAGCTATATGTACTCCCCGAGCTCTGCGCCCCACTCTTACTGGGACTCGACTTCCAGTGCAACCTCAAAAGCCTCACACTCAGCTTCGGCGGGTCCCTACCTCCACTCACTATCTGCAGTCTAGCGACGCTAAAAATCGACCACCCCCCCCCCCCCCCACTCTTTGCTAAACTCACTCCGGACTGCAAACCCGTAGCCACTCGCAGCAGGCAGTACATCCTGCAGGACAGGGTGTTTATTAGAACCGAGGTCCATAGGCTCTTACGTGAGGGGGTCATAGAGGCCAGTAACAGCCCCTGGGAGCTCAGGTGGTGGTCGTCAAGACCGGGGACAAATTCCGAATAGTAGTGGACAATAGCCAAACCATTAATCGGTTCACGCTCCTCGATGCGCACCCCCTTCCCAGGATTGCAGACATGGTGAATCAGATCGCCCAGTACCGCATTTTCTCCACGGTGGATCTGAAGTCTGCTTACCACCAGCTCCCAATCCGCCTGGAGGACCGCCACTACACGGCGTTCGAGGCAGATGGCCGCCTCTTCTATTTCCTCCGGGTTCCCTTTGGCGTCACAAATGGGGTCTCGGTGTTCCAACGAGCAATGGACCGAATGGTGGACCAGTACGGGCTGCGGGCCACGTTTCTGTACTTGGATAACGTCACCATCTGCGGCTATGATCAGCAGGACCACGACGTTAACCTCCATCAATTTCTCCAAACTGCCCAGAAACTTAACCTCACGTATAACATGGAGAAATGCGTTTTCCGCACGACCATGCTAGCCATCCTCTGCTATGTCGTGGAAAACGGAGTCCTGGGCCCCGACCCGGACCGTATGCAACTCTTACAACTCCCTCACCCTCATTGTCCCAGGGCCCTCAAGAGGTGCCTAGGATTCTTCTCGTATTATGCCCAGTGGGTCCCTCAGTATGCGGACAAAGCCCGCCCACTATTTAAGGCCACACTCTTTCCTCTGTCAGATGAGGCTCGCCAGGCCTTCACCTGCATCATGGAGGACATCGCCAAAGCGGCCATGCGGGCGGTGGATGAATCTGTCCCCTTCCAGGTGGAGAGCGACACCTCAGAAGTCGCTCTCGCAGCCGCTCTGAACCAGGCAGGGAGACCAGTAGCTTTCTTCTCCCAGACCCTCTCTGCTTCGGAACTTCGACACTCCTCAGTCGAAAAGGAAGCACAAGCCACCGTGGAAGCTATACGACACTGGAGGCACTACCTCGTAGGTAGGAGGTTCACCCTCATCACCGACCAAAGATCGGTTGCCTTCATGTTTGACAACTCACAAAGGTTCAAAATTTAAAATGATAAAATCCTACGGTAGAGGATCGAACTCTCCACCTACAAGTACGATATTATGTATCGACCGGGGAAGCTCAACGAGCCCCCAGATGCCCTGTCCCGCGGCACATGCGCCAGCACACAAGACGACCGTCTAAAAGCTATCCACAATGACCTCTGCCATCCGGGGGTCACCCGGCTCGCCCACTACATCAAAGCCCGAAATCTGCCTTTCTCCACTGAGGAGGTAAACCTCCTGAGGAGGTAAAAGCCATCACCAGGGATTACCCGATCTGCGAGGAGTGCAAACCGCACTTCTATAGACCAGACAGGACCCACCTGGTAAAGGCACCCCGGCTCTTTGAATGCCTGAGCATCGATTTCAAAGGGCCACTCCCCTCGACCAATCGGAATGATTACTTCCTGAACTTCATCGACGATTTCTCCCGCTTCCCCTTTGCTATCCCGTGCCCCGATATGACCTCTCATACAGTCATCAGAGCTCTGCACAGTATCTTCACCCTGTTCGGGTTCCCCAGCTACGTACACAGCGACAGGGGTTTGTCCTTTATGAGCGATGAGCTGCGTCAGTACCTGCTCGACAAGGGCATCACCTCGAGCAGGACTACCAGCTACAACCCCGGGGGAACGGGCAGGTGGAGAGGGAGAATGCGACGGTCTCGAAGACCGTCCTACTGACCCTCCGGTCCAGGAATCTCCCGACCTCCCATTGGCAGGAAGTCCTCCCTTTTTTTAAAAAATAATTTTTATTGGAATTTTAAAAAATATATATATCAACAGAACAATAATAATAGTAACAATAATAATAAACACCCCCCGGCACCCGTAACAACGCATGTAACAAACCCCCCCACCCCTCCAAACCCAATAAACAACAAAATGGGCAGCAGGGTAGCATGGTGGTTAGCATGAATGCTTCACAGCTCCAGGGTCCCAGGTTCGATTCCCGGCTGGGTCACTGTCTGTGTGGAGTCTGCACGTCCTCCCCCTGTGTGCGTGGGTTTCCTCCGGGTGCTCCGGTTTCCTCCCACAGTCCAAAGATGTGCGGGTTAGGTGGATTGGCCATGCTAAATTGCCCGTAGTGTCTTAATAATAAAAGTAAGGTTAAGGGGGGGGGGGGGGTTGTTGGGTTACGGGTATAGGGTGGATACGTGGGTTTGAGTAGGGTTATCATGGCTCGGCACAACATTGAGGGCCGAAGGGCCTGTTCTGTGCTGTACTGTTCTATGTTCTATAAAATAATAAATTAACAATAAGCAAATTAACTTAAACAATGCCCCTCTGAGACCCCCCCCCCCCCCCCCCCCCCCCCCGGGCTGCTGCTGCTGCTGACCTTATCGTTGAGCCAGAAAGTCGAGGAAAGGCTGCCACCTCCTAAAGAACTCTTGTACCGACCCCCTCAGGGTGAATTTGACCCTCTCCAGCTTAATGAATCCCGCCATGTCATTGATCCAGGTCTCCACGCTCGGCGGTCTCGCATCTTTCCACTGCAGCAAGATCCTCCGCCGGGCTACTAGGGACGCAAAGACCAAAACATTGGCCTCTTTCGCCTCCTACACTCCCGGCTCCACCCCAACCCCAAATATCGTGAGTCCCCAGCCTGGCTTGTGTTGCACGTTTTGGTATGTGGGCAAAACGCGTTTATTGGGGTGTATTAACTTCCAAGTGCTTAACACCACTAGGCTCTGTTCTATGTATTTATTCAGCTTAGGAGTCACCAGGTGCCGTATAGACACCGTCACGAGTATTCCAAGGTCAAGTTCAAAGTAATAAAGACGATACACCGATTAGTAAGGTCCAAACGATAATATTTATTATACAGTTATAATAAATACTCATGCACACACTAAGAGACTAAGCTATGACTAAACTAAAGTAATCAGAATACTTATCTAACAGGAACAGGCAAGGTCAGGGAGCGAGGCCTTCGTCCTGGTCTTGGGCTGCAACCTTCAGCAAGCGTTCTGGTCACTGGGGGTTCTAGCGGGCTTAGTTCGCGTAGCGAGCGTCGTACTGGCACTTACGGTTCGGCGGCTGGTGCTCGACGGCTGGAGTCAGAGTGGATCTTCAAGTTCTTGGTCAGGGCCGGAGCACGGAATAACAGACCGGACAACATGAGGTCC
Organism: Scyliorhinus canicula; assembly: GCF_902713615.1. Taxonomy (NCBI): domain Eukaryota; kingdom Metazoa; phylum Chordata; class Chondrichthyes; order Carcharhiniformes; family Scyliorhinidae; genus Scyliorhinus; species Scyliorhinus canicula. Next base: position 15,772,927 of record NC_052166.1, on the reverse strand, counting down.
CTGTCTTTTATAGGGATCCCATTGTCCTTCCCTCTTCTTGGGCGGGCTTTAACCTTTGGATATCTATTGGGTCAATTCCTCATCGATACTGTTTTAATTCCCCAATGCGAGGGGGTCTCCGTGATGGGGGGGGCGTTTCTTATGCCCTTTTGTTTGGAGGTTTCTGGTGCCTCGATGTCTGGGCCTTGATTCAAATGTGTCCATTCAGAATCAAATGTTTCTATTGTGTGGGTGTTCAGGTCTGATTGCCTCATTAGCATGCAAAGCGTTTTGCCATTTGCACCTAGCTAAGGTCTTCTCACCTGAGCCCAAACTGGTTTCTGCTACTTGCAGAATGCAAAATGCTCTCTTTGCAGACTGCTGTTCTGGCTAAACTGCCTGTTTCCCTGCAGTCTTAGCGCTTGGCTTATTTTGTAGCTCAGCCCGAAAGCACCCTATCCCTTACCCCCTGCAGGGGCAGCGAAGGGGGCAGGAGGTCCTCCCTGATGTGCTCCATGCTATTAGGTCCCTCCTATGCACAGCCACCAACCAGACCCCCCACGAACGGTTATTTGTTTTTTCTAGGGGCACTACCACGGGGGTTTCGCTCCCAGCATGGTTGAAGACACCAGGCCCGGTTTTCCTCCGGAAGCACGTCCGGGCACACAAAACTGACCCACTCGTAGAAAGAGTGCTCCTACTCCACTCCAACCCCCAATACGCTTTCATCGAATACCTTGACGGCCGTCAGAACACTGTTTCCCTCCGGGACCTGGCACCTGCAGGATCCAACTCCACCACCACGGCCGCCAAGGTACCCCTCACACCACACCCCACACAACCCTCCGTGCCCTGTGCCCCCGCATCTACAGGTTCACAGCCCGTGCTCCCGGCCCCCGTGCCTATATGTTTCCTGCGCTCCCTGTCGCCCATCGAACCAGTCGGATACGAAGCTCGGACCAAATCACCCCCAGAGTCCACTATCGTACCCTCACCGACCATCACCTCCGAGCCACTCAAAGAGGCTGCAACCCCGGTGCTTCGCCGATCCCAAAGGACGACTCGGCCGACGGACCGGCTCAATTTGTAGACCCATCACCCCCGCCGGACTTGATTTTTTTACAGGGGGTGAATGTGGTGAATTATAAACCTAGTAATTCACACTGTGTATTCTATTATGTGTATTGTGTCTTCTGTATACGAGCCATTGCGCGGCTCTGCCCATAGGGGAGATGAGGAGTTTGTACTGGGCTCCACCCTTGGCTCCGCCCATGGATCTGCCCATGGCTCCTCCCACTAACCGGAAGTATAAAGCTCTGCAGTCGTGAGCCTGCTGCCAGTTCATCTCGTCGCAGGCAGGCTCTGTTGTAAGATTATTAAAACCACTGTTCACTTCCAATCACGTGTCTTGTGAATTGATGGTCACATCAGTCCAAAGATGTGCGGGTTAGGTGGATTAGCCATGCTAAATTGCCCGTAGTGTCCTAAAAAAGTAAGGTTAAGGGGGGGTTGTTGGGTTACGGGTATAGGGTGGATACGTGGGTTTGAGTAGGGTGATCATTGCTCGGCACAACATCGAGGGCCGAAGGGCCTGTTCTGTGCTGTACTGTTCTATGTTCTATCACCTTGCTCTTGTACTATCTGCCCCATTACTAAATCCCAGAACAGAAAATGCTTTAACTGCTCTCTCTACCAGTCCTGCCACCTTCAATGATCTATACACATATATGCCCAGATACCTCTGCTCCTGCACCCCCTTTGGAGATAATAGAGCAGAAGACTTAATTTGGTTAAAGAGGTGGATTTTAAAGATTGTCTAATATTAGGAGGGAGAGTTTAAGAAGGATACTCCAGAGCGAGGGTCCTAGGTAATTGAAGACGTGGCCAACAACGTTAGGGTGAAGTAAGAACCAGGATGTGCAAGAGGCCAGTCTGCAGGAGCACAGGTATTTCAGAGGTTTGTCAGGCTGCAGGAAATAGCAGAGAGAGCGAGATGGAGGGCAAGGATCTGAATTCTGAATCCCACGCATTGCAGGACAGGGGTCAACTGAGGTCAGTGGGAGCTGCGGTGTCAGGTAAACAGGACTTGGTGTCAATTAGGAAGTTTCAAATTAATTACAAAGTGAAATCTTAAAGAAAAACAGTAAATGCTGGAAAAACTGAGCCGATCTGGCAGCATCTGTGGAGAGAGAAACAGAGACAAGATTTTTGAGTCTGTCTCACTCTTCTTCAGAGCGGAAGAGAGGGAGAAGTATGAAGAATCTTATACTGCTTAAGCGGGAGAAGGTCAGGTGGAGCAAAAGGAAAGGTCAGGGATAGGTAAGAAGGGAGGAAGAGGGCATGAGAGGTTAAAAACATAAGAGTTTTAGATGAGCTGTTTTCTAGAGGATGAGAGGCCAGAACCAAGTGAATATAGGTTTTTCCTGATTTAGGGAATTCCTGTATTCAGTGATTGGAGTTCCTCTCGTTTTAATTTTGCTTCTCGTGTGAACTTTGTGTGAACTCCCTTCCTGTTTGTTTCTTATCTGTCCGTCCACCATCTCTCCGCCCACCCTCTATCCATCCTCCCTCTGTTCCCCACACTCATTTGTGAAGACAGAATAAAGTTTGTATTTAGTTACTCAGCCATTTCTTCGTCCCTTATAATACATTCCCTTCTTACTGACTGTAAGGGACCGACATTTGTCTTCACCAATCTTTTTCTCTTCACATACCTACAGAAACTTTTTACAGTCAGTTTTTATGTTCCCTGCAAGCTTACTTTTGTACGCTATGTTCCCCTTCTTAATCAATCCCTTGGTCCTTCTTTGCTGAATTCTAAACAGCTCCCAATCCTCAGACCTGTTATTTTCCTTGGCCAATTTGTATGCTACTTCCTTAGATCGAATACTATCCCTAATTTCTCTTGTAAGCCATGGATTGGCCACCTTTCCCATTTTACTTTTGTGCCAGATATGGCAGCACGGTAGCACAGTGGTTAGCACAGTTGTTTCACAGCTCCAGGATCCCAAGTTTGATTCCCGGCTTGGGTCACTGTCTGTGTGGAGTTTGCACGGTCTCCCAGTGTCTGCGTGGTTTTGCTCCGGATGGTCCGGTTTCCTCCCACAGTCCAAAGACATGCAGGTTAGGTGGATTGGCCATGCTAAATTGCCCTTGGTGTCCAAAAAGGTTGGGGAGCGGTGTTACTGGGTTACTGGAATAGGTGTGCTTAAATGGGGTGCTCTTTCCAAGGGCCGGTGCAGACTTGATGGGCCGAATGGACAGATACCACCCACCCCACCCAGGTACTCACCGCAGTTACACACACCCCAGTACTCACTGCAGGTACAGACACACCTGCAGCTATAGGCACACCTTCAGGTGCTCTGTCCAGGTACAGACATACCCCCAGGGACTCACTCCAGGTACAAACATCTCCCCAGGGACTCACTCCAGGTACAGACATCCCCTAGGGACTCACTCCAGGTACAAACACCCCCCCCCCCCCCCAGGCGCTCGATCCAGGTACAGACATCCCCTAGGGACCCACTGTAGGTACAGACACTCCCCCAGGTGCTCACACTATGTGCAGACACTCCCCAAGGTGCTCACTCCAGGTACAGACCTCCCCCCCAGGTGCTCACTGGAGGTACAGACACTCCCCCAGGTGCTCACTGCAGGTACAGACACTCCCCCAGGTTATCACTGCAGGTACAGACATTCCCCCCACCCCCACGCCCCCTCAGGTGCTCACTGCAGGTACAGACACCCCACCAGGTGCTCACTGCAGGTACAGACACCCCCCCCCAGGTGATCACTGCAGGTACAGACACTCCCCCAGGTGCTCACTGCAGGTACAGACACTCCCCCAGGTGCCCACTGCAGGTACAGACACCCCACCCCCAGGTGCTCACTGCAGGTACAGACACCCCCCAGGTGCTCACTGCAGGTACAGACACCCCCCCCCCCAGGTGATCACTGCAGGTCCAGAAACTCCCCCAGGTGCTCACTGCAGGTACAGACCAGGTACAGACACTCCCCCAGGTGCACACTGCAGGTACAGACAACCCCCCCCCCCAGGTGCTCACCGCAGGTCCAGAAACTCCCCCAGGTGGTCACTGCAGGTACAGACACCCCCCCCCCCCCCCCCGGTGCTCACTGCAGGTACAGACCCTTCCCCAGGTGCTCACTGCAGGTACAGACACCCCACCCAGGTGCTCACTGCAGGTACAGACCCTTCCCCAGGTGCTCACTGCAGGTACAGACGCCACCCCTCCCAGGTGCTCACTGCAGGTACAGACACCCCCAAGTGCTCACTGCAGGTACAGACCGCCCCCCCCCAGGTGCTCACTGCAGGTAGCGACATCCCCCCCCAGGTGCTCACTACAGGTACAGACACCCCCAAGTGCTCACTACAGGTACAGACACCCTCAGGTGCTCACTGCAGGTACAGACCGCCCCCCCCCCCAACTGCTCACTGCAGGTACAGACACTCCCCCAGGTGGTCACTGCAGGTACAGACACTCCCTCAGGTATTCACTGCAGGTACAGACACTCCCCCAGGTGCTCACTGCAGGTACAGACACTCCCCCAGGTGCTCACTGCAGGTACAGACACTCCCCCAGGTGCTCACTGCAGGTACAGACACCCCCCCCCCAGGTGCTCACTGCAGGTACAGACACTCCCCCAGGTGCTCATTGCAGGTACAGACACCACCCCCCCCCCCAGGTGCTCACTGCAGGTACAGACACTCCCGCAGGTGCTCACTGCAGGTACAGACACCCCCCCCCAGGTGCTCACTGCAGGTACAGACACCCCCCCCAGGTGCTCACTGCAGGTACAGACCCTCCCCCAGGTGCTCACTGCAGGTACAGACCGCCCTCCCAGGTGCTCACTGCAGGTAGAGACATCCCCCCCAGGTGCTCACTGCAGGTACAGACACTCCCGCAGCTGCTTACTGCAGGTACAGACACCCCCCCCAGGTGCTCACTGCAGGTACAGACCGCCCTCCCAGGTACTCACTGCAGGTACAGACACCCCCCCCAGGTGCTCACTGCAGGTACAGACACCCCCCAGGTGCTCACTGGACGTACAGACACTCCCGCAGGTACTTACTGCAGGTAGACACTCCCGCAGGTACTTACAGCAGGTACAGACACTCCCGCAGGTACATACTGCAGGTACAGACACTCCCGCAGGTACATACTGCAGGTACAGACACTCCCGCAGGTACTTACTGCAGGTACAGACACTCCCGCAGGTACTTACTGCAGGTACAGACAGTCACGCAGGTACTTACTGCAGGTACAGACACTCCCCCCCCCCCCCCCAGGTGCTCACTGCAGGTACAGATATCCCCCCCCCCCCCCCCCCAGGTGCTCACTGCAGGTACAGACACTCCCCCGGTGCTCACTCCAGGTACAAACATAATCCCTGGTGTGCACTCCATACAGACACCCTCTACCGCCCCCCCCCCCCCCCAAAGCAGGTCTGACATACTTACTTTCATACCATTGGATAAAATTGTTTTCAATCTGTTTGCTGCCCTCTCTGCGCAACATAACAATTCAATCGTTTGCACCTCACCTTAGTTAACATTTCCTTTTTGAGCTGTGGACATCAAACTTGATGATGTGTCTTTCCCCTGCTTACTGCATCCATCTCAGATTTTGTGGTGAGATTATTCCTGTTCATTTTCTCCCCACCCATCACATCACAATGTTGATGAGTTGTTGCTTTGAATATTCAGGAGATCACACAATAGGGTTCTATCACACAGGATCTCCGTCATTGATGTGAAAATGAAATGAAATGAAAATCGCTTATTGTCACGAGTAGGCTTCAATGAAGTTACTGTGAAAAGCCCCTAGTCGCCACATTCTGGCGCCTGTCCGGGGAGGCTGATACGGGAATCGAACCGTGCTGCTGGCCTGCTTGGTCTGCTTTAAAAGCCAGCGATTTAGCCCAGTGAGCTAAATCAGCCCCTTGAGCTAAATCAGCCCCTTGTCAAACCAAGAAATGATGGTTTAAAAAAATACACTGTGATTAATGTCATTATTTGATCTGCTAGGCCAGTTACCACAGCTAGACCACTGTTCACTGATGTGAACTATCTGTTGATTAACTGTGAACTAGCTGTGGACTAATAATGAACTAGCTGTGAACTAACTGTAGACTATTGGTGAACTAGCTGTGGACTAGCTGTGAACAAGCTGTGGACTAGCTGTGAACAAGCTGTGGACTAGCTGTGGACTAACTGAACTAGCTGTTCACAGTTAGCCCATAGCTAGTTCACAGCTAGTCCATAGCTAGTTCACAGCTTTCCCACAGTTAGTTCACAGCTAGTTCACAGTTAGTCCACAGCTGGCTCATTGTTAATCCACAGCTAGTTCACATCAGTGAACAGTGGTCTAGCTGTGGTAACTGGCCTAGCAGATCAAAAAATGACATTAATCACAGTGTATTTTTTTAAACCATCATTTCTTGGTTTGATTGTCCCCTCATGTTTTATAAGGATTTATTTATGGATTCACATTACCCTGATTGCAAAATATCTCAGAATGATTTCTTCCTGCATGATGGTTTAAGAATGGACTCCTGTGTCCTGTTAACTCAAGGGTGAGCAAAGGTCCATCGGATACAAGTAAACCCATAGAAAAGGTGGGTTAGGTCAGTGCTTATCACGGCTGAGACATTCAATCATTCTGTTGCAAACTGCGAGGCCACAGAACAAGCTTCCTCAGTGAGGACTGTCAGAGAATACAGCAGGATTTAGATCGTTTGGAGACTTGGGCGGAGAGATGGCAGATGGAGTTTAACCGGACAAATGTGAGGTAATGCATTTTGGAAAGTCTAATACAGGTAGGGAATATGCAGTGAATGGTAGAACCCTCAAGAGTATTGAAAGTCAGAGAGATCTAGGTGTACAGGTCCACAGGTAACTGAATGGGGCAACACAGGTGGAGAAGGTAGTCAAGAAGGCATACGGCATGCTTGCCTTCAATGGCCGGGGCATTGAGTATAAAAATGGACAAGTCATGGTGCAGCTGTATAGAACCTTAGTTGGGCCACACTTGGAGTATAGTGTTCAATTCTGGTCGCCACACTACCAGAAGGATGTGGAGGCTTTAGAGAGGGTGCAGAAGAGATTTACCAGGATGTTGCCTGGTATGGAGGGCATTAGTTATGAGGAGTGGTTGAATAAACTCGGTTTGTTCTCACTGGAACAACGGAGGTTGAGGGGCGACCTGATAGAGGTCTACAAAACTATGAGGGGCATAGACAGACTGGATACTCAGAGGCTTTTCCCCAGGGTCAATTACGAGGGGGCCTAGGTTTAAGGTGCGAGGGGCAAGGTTTAGAGGAAATGTACGAGACAAGTTTTTTACACAGAGGGTAGTGGGTGCCTGGAACTCACTGCCGGAGGAAGTGGTGAAAGCAGGGACGATAGTGACATTTAAGAGGCATCTGGACAAATACATGAATAGGATGGGAATAGAGGGATATGGACCCAGAAAGCGTAGACGATTTTAGTTTAGACGGGCAGCATGGTCGGCACAGGCTTGGAGGGCCGAAGGGCCTGTTCCTGTGCTGTACTTTTCTTTGTTCTTTGTTTGTTCTTTAAAATCCTGGGGGATTCTGAGTGCAGACCTGAACAGAGATGGCAAGGAAATAAGGAGAGAGGGAGAATTGAGCTGAGTGAAGTCGACAGATATACATACCTGTATTCAAAAGCAACAATGCAGGAGCAACACCACAGGTTAGCAGGGAGATGATGAGTTGCTGAGTTTTGCTGTTGATTTTTCTCTCTAAGTTAGGGTGGTGGGTTAAATTAGAAAATGTTATTAATTGTCTCAATAAGTAGAGACAGGGCAGAGCACCATAATCCTGTTGTGTGCACATTCTGCGCCACGTGGGAACTCCAGAACACAGCTACAATTGCAGGAAGTGTCAGTAGCTGGAGCAGCTGGAGCTCTGGTCACAGAGCCTGAAGAACAACTGTTATTTCTGCGCTCAATCCGTGAGGCTAAGATCTTCATGGATAGCAGATTCCAGGAGGTGGTCGCCTTGCAGTTTAAGGGTATGCAGGCAGGAACCTACCTATCACCAACCAATCAAGGAGGACCATCTAGGCAGCATAGTTGCTCTCACTCTCCAAGCACTCTGAACATTGGTGCAAGTGAAGGTTACTCTGCATGAGCAGCCAGAGAACGGACCACAGCTGGCTCAGGGGGGCGGGGTCAGGAGAAATGTCAGAAAAGTGACAGTGGAAGGGGATTTGAAATTTAAGGATATGTTTCTGCCGCCTAAACATGAATTCAAGATGGTGTGTTGCCTCCTTGGTGCCAGGGTCAAGGATGCCAATGAGCAAGTTCTGGTGGCGGCCATGGACTAAGTGCTCACACATTAGGTGGCTCCTGCCTGAGGTGGAATTGTTTTGGTCCTTTCACTCTTTTTGCGGGGAATGGGAGTTGCACGTGCGGACCATGAGGATCGGTTGGCTTCATTGGAGGCAGAAATGCTGCCAATGGCGGAGGGCCAAGAAAAAGTTAAGATGGAAGGTGGGTAAGACGGAGAATTGCTTGAGGAGGCAGAACCTCAGGATTGTGGGGCTGCCTGAAGGGATTGAGGGAGCGCAGGCCACAAAGTACGTGGATGTTTGAAAAGTTGGTGGGGGAAGGGGTCTTCGACTGACTTCCTGAAGTGGATTGGGCGCACAGGTCGCCAAGGAGGAAACCAAAAGTGGGAAAGTTACCGAGGGCGGTCATCGTGCGACTGCACCGATACCTGGATAAGGAGAAGATTCTGCGGTGGGCAAGGGAGACGCAAAAGTGCACCGGGGGAGACCATGTGAATTACATTTATAAGGACAAGGGAAGGGACTTGACCAAACAACAGGCTAGGTTCAATCAGGTCAAAGCGGCCCTATTCAGGAACAAAGTGCGGTTCGGGGTGTTGAACCCTGCTCGTTTGAGGGTCACACACAAGGGCCCAGAGCACTATTCTGATATGCCGGAGAGGTGAGTATGTTTTTGAGGGACAAGAGACTGGGGGCCTTGTGAGAACATTTGGGTGGATTCACCGTGAAACGGACGGACTGGAGGTGTTGTGTTCAGGAGGGAAGGGAACTGTTTTTATTTATGCCCGATTATAATGTTTGATGTTGTTATAACTAACTGAACACAGTAGTGTGTTAAAATAGAATATGCTGTATCTCTTTTTACCCTCCCAGTGATGGGAGTTGTGTTTGATCTGTATTCAGATGTGCGGCATTTGGTGGGGAATGCAGGCGGGGGGAGGGGAAGAGAGAGAGAGCGCGAGGGGGGGGGGGGGGGGGGGGGGGGACTTGGAAGGCACAAAGACTGGGTTTGGCAGAAGGAGAGTAGGGTGGCTTTGGGATGGAGGAAGCAGTTACCTTGGGTGGGGGTCACCCTGCAGGCTAGTTAATGGAAGCAAGGTGGGGGGTAGAGTTGTGGAGGAAGAAGGGGAGGGGGAGAGTGTTTGGGTCTGGATGGTTTTCTTTGTTTGCTGGGGGTAGCAGCGGATGGGAGGGCAGGTTGTTTGGTGTTTGGATTGGGGGAGGGGTGGGCAGCTGATGCGGATGGTGTTGGTGTGGTGCAGTCGGTTGGGGGGGATGACGGCGGACAACTTGGGCAGGCCCTGGAGATGAGCGAGGTGTGCACTTGGAGGAGCCCATTAAATAAGAAGTATGCCTGATCAGAGAGGGACGTGGGGGCGGGTGCTGCTGGAGCCGCCCACCCCCAACCTGGCTGATCTCTTGGAAGGTTAGGGGGTTATCTGGGCAGATGAAGAGGTCGGATGTCTTTGCTCATTTGAAGAGTTTGAAGGCAGACCCTTCTTACAAGAGAGCCATTGGAAGATGGTGGATCAGATGAGGTTGCAGAAAGGTTGGATGGGACAGGTTTTCCATTTGGGGCTGGACATGAAGGCGAGGGGGTGGTGGTGCTGGTTAGTAAGAGGATGGCCTTTGCGGCAGGGAATATGGTGACGGACCCTGGGAGCAGGTTTGTGATGGTAATTGTGAGGCTGGAAGGGGTGCCCGTAGTGCTGCCGAATATTTACGGCCCAAATTGGGATGATGTTGAATTTCTGAAGAAGGTACTGGAAAAGGTTCCGGACTTGGACAGGCAACGAATGTTTCTGGGGTGGGAGAGGGGGTGGATTTTAATACAGTGATTCCCCCTAGGTTGGATCGGTTGTGTCCTACGTTCCCGAAGGTGTCAGCGATGGCGAAGGAACTGTTGGGGTTTATGGAGTGGATGGAAGGGGTGAACCCGTGGAGGTGTGGGAGGCCAAGCGCAAATAAATTCTTGTTTCATTCGGATGTCCACTGGGTTTATTTCCAGATTGATTTATTTGTCCTGCACAAAATTTGGTTGGTGGGGGTGGTTGGGTCAGAATATTCGGCGATCAAGGTGTCCGCCCACTCGCCACATTTGTTGGACTTGTGGGCTTTTTAGCCTACAAGGGGATTTGCGAAAAGGTAAGGGTGGCTATTCAAAACTATGTGGAGCACAATAAGATGGGCAAGGTCTCCGTGGTGTGGGAAGCGTTGAAGGCGGTGATCAGATCAGTGATTGATCCGGACGCATAGGGAGAATGGAGAGCAGTTGGAGAGGCCGACGTTGGTGGAGGCCATCTTAGCGATGGATCGGAGGTACTTAGTGGCCTTTGAGGGGGCGCTGCTAAAAAAAAGGAACAAGCTCCAAAGGGAGTTTGAGCATATGTCGACGGGGAAGGCAGTGGGGCAACTGCGCCAGGTTAGGGGGTTCATGTATGAACATGGGGCAAAGGCAGGTGACGGCAAAAGATTGGGCGGATGAGGGACCTGAGTTACTGAGTCAGGATAGGTAAATGGAGTATTTGAGGCTTTTTAACCAGAGATTATATAATTTGGAGCCCCCGGCGGGAGATGAGGTGGTTTCTGAAAGAACTGGAGTTCCTGATTGTTGAGGAGGGGAAGGTGCAGTGGTTGGGCACTCCAATTGGGTAGGGGAAGTAATGGGGTTTCTGGGCTCAATGCAGTCGGGAAAGGCCCCAGGCCTGTCCGGGTTCCCAGCAGAGTTTTAGAAAAAGATTGCTTTGAAATTCGGGCCCTTATTAGAACAAAGAACAAAGAACAAAGAAAATTACAGCACAGGAACAGGCCCTTCGGCCCTCCCAGCCTGCGCCGATCCAGATCCTTTATCTAAACCTGTCCCCTATTTTCCAAGGTCTACTTCCCCCTGTTCCCCGCCCGTTCATATATCTGTCTAGATGCATCTTAAATGATGCTATCGTGCCCGCCTCTACCACCTCCGCTGGCAAAGCGTTCCAGGCACCCATCACCCTCTGCGTAAAAAACTTTCCACGCACATCTCCCTTAAACTTTTCCCCTCTCACCTTGAAATCGTGACCCCTTGTAATTGACACCCCCAATCTTGGAAAAAGCTTGTTGCTATCCACCCTGTCCATACCTCTCATAATTTTGTAGACCTCAATCAGGTCCCCCCTCAACCTCCGTCTTTCCAACGAAAACAATCCTAATCTACTCAACCTTTCTTCATAGCTAGCACCCTCCATACCAGGCAACTTCCTGGTGAACCTCCTCTGCACCCTCTCTAAAGCATCCACATCCTTCTGGTCATGTGGCGACCAGAACTGCACACAGTATTCCAAATGTGGCCTAACCAAAGTCCTATACAACTGTAACATGACCTGCCGACTCTTGTACTCAATACCCCGTCCGATGAAGGCAAGCATGCTGTATGCCTTCTTGACCACTCTATCAACCTGCGTTGCCACCTTCAGGGTACAATGGACCTGAACTCCCAGATCTCTCTGTACATCAATTTTCCCCAGGACTCTTCCATTGACCATATAGTCTGCTCTTGAATTAGATCTTCCAAAATGCATCACCTCGCATTTGCCTGGATTGAACTCCATCTGCCATTTCTCTGCCCAACTCTCCAATCTATCTATATTTTGCTGTCTTCTCTGACAGTCCTCCTCGCTATCTGCAACTCCACCAATCTTAGTATCATCTGAAAACCTGCTAGTCAGACCATCTATACCTTCCTCCAGATCATTTATATATATCACAAACAACAGTGGTCCGAGCACGGATCCCTGTGGAACACTACTCGTCACCCTTCTCCATTTTGAGACACACCCTTCCACCACTACTCTGTTTCCTGTTGCCCAGCCAGTTCTTTATCCATCTAGCTAGTACACCCTGAACCCCATACGACTTCACTTTTTCCATCAACCTGCCATGGGAAACTTTATCAAACGCCTTACTGAAGTCCATATATATGACATCTACAGCCCTTCCCTCATCAATTAACTGTCAAAGAATTCTATTAGGTTTGTAAGACATGACCTATGACCTTCCCTGCACAAAACCATGCTGCCTATCACTGATAAGTCATATCAAGATGTACAATGAATCAGTTGGTAAGGGAGAGCTCCCACTCACGCTGTCTCGGGCTTCTATCTCGCTCATTTTAAAAAAGGACAAGACCTGTAGCAATGTGATTGTACTGCCCATTATCGCTGTTAAATGTAGACGGGAAGCTGCTGGCGAAGGTTCTGGTTACGTTTATAGAGGACTGTGTGCCTGGATGATAGGGGAGGATCAAACAAGGTTCTTTCATGATGAAAGAACGGCAGCTGTTGACAAATATTAGAAGATTAAATGTGATTATGATGCCTCCGGAAGGCCAGGAACAGAGATAGTCATGTCAATGGATGTGGAGAAAGCATTTGACCGGCTCGGATGGGCATATTTGTTTGAGATGTTGGGCCAGTTTGGGTTTGGGCAGAGATTTGTGGCTAACGACAGTAAGACCATAAGACATATGAGCAGAATTAGGCCACTCAGCCCATCGAGTCTGCTCCGCCATTCAATCATGGCTGATATTTTTCTCATCCCCATTCTCCTGCCTTCTCTCCATAACTCCTTATCCCCTTATTAATCAAGAACCTATCTATCTCTGTCTTAAAGACACTCAGTGATTTTGCCTCCACTGCCTTCTGCGGCAAAGAGTTCCACAGATTCACCATCCTCTGGCTGAAGAAATTCCTCCTCATCTCTGTTTTGAAGGATCATCCCTTTAGTATGAGATTGTGTCCTCTGGTTCTTGATATTCCTACTAGTGTAAACATCCTCTCCATGTTCACTCTATCCAGGCCTCTCAGTATCCTGTAAGTTTCAATAAAATCCCCCTCATCCTTCTAAACACCCAACGAAAACAGACCCAGAGTCCTCAACCGTTCCTCATACGCCAAGCTCTTCATTCCAGGGATCATTAAGACCATAAGACATAGGAGTGGAAGTAAGGCCATTCGGCCCATCGAGTCCACTCCGCCATTCAATCATGGCTGATGGGCATTTCAACTCCACCTACCAGCATTCTCCCCGTAGCCCTTAATTCCTCGCGACATCAAGAATTTATCTATCTCTGCCTTGAAGCCATTTAGCGTCCCGGCCTCCACTGCACTCCGCGGCAATGAATTCCACAGGCCCACCACTCTCTGGCTGAAGAAATGTCTCCGCATTTCTGTTCTGAATTTACCCCCTCTAATTCTAAGGCTGTGCCCACGGGTCCTCGTCTCCTCGCCTAACGGAAACAGTTTCTTTGCGTTCTTGTGAACCTCCGAATAATAATAATAATCTTTATTATTACAGTAGGCATACATTAGCACTGGAATGAAGCTCTTCATTCCAGGCATCATTCTTGTGTACCTGCTCTGGACCCTTTCCAAGGCCAGCACATCCTTCCTTAGATATGGGGTCCAGAACTGCTCACAATACTCCAAATGGGTATCGCCTTTGAAGTACATCTTTGCTCTTGTATTCTAGCCCTCTCGACATGAATGCTAACATTGCATTTGCATTCCTTACTGCACGTTAACTTTAAGAGGACTCCCAGGTCCCTTTGGGCTTCTGATTTCCGAAGCATTTCCCCATTTAGAAAATAGTCTATGCCTCCATTCTTCCTTCCAAAGTGCATAACCTCACACTTTTCCACATCATATTCCATCTGCCACTTCTTTGCCCACTCTACTAGCCTGTCCAAAACCTTCTGTAGTTCGCCTGCTTCCTCAATACTACCTGTCCCTCTGCATATCTTTGTTAGATTTCTGTACAAGGCCCCCAAGGCGAGTGCCCGTACTAACATTAGCTTGGAGGTGCACCAGGGGATGAGGCAGGGGTGTCCGCTCTCCTCTTTGCTCTTCACTCGGGAAGGGGGAGGGGGGGGAGAGCTGGAATGGTCCAGTCGGTAAAGATGATGGTGTTGCCAAGGTTTCTGATCGTCTTCCAGAACCTCCCAATCTTAGTGCCCAAGTCTTTTTTTCAGCAGATCAATGAAATGATTTCAGAGTTCATATGGGTGGGTAAGGTGCCTTGGGCTAGGAGGGTGCTCCTGGAGTGAGATAGGCGGAGAAGTAGGGTTAGCATTACCGAGCCTGCTGAATTATTACTGGGCAGTGAATCTCGCAAAAGTCAGGAAGTGGGCAGTGGAGCAGGGGTGGGTGTGGGGACGGATGGAAGTGGCCTTGTACTGAGCGTTGAGTTTGGGCATTGTTGGTGGCGCCTCTTCCATACTCGACGGCTAAGTACTCCATGAGCCTAGTAGTGCCTTCAGCATTGAGAGTATGGAATAAATGCCGACAACATTTCAAGATGGAAGGCATGTCGCTGTGGGGGCCGAATTGTGGCAATCATAGGTTTATCCCACCGGATTAGATTCAGCCGGATTAGATTCAATGTTTAGAGTGAGAGTGGGCGGGGATAGAATGCTTCAGGGACCTATTCATAGGGGGTACGTTTGTGGAGTTAGGGGAGTTGGAGGCGGAGTACCAGCTGCCAAAGGGGAATGGGCTTTGATACCTGCAAATCAGGCACTTTGTTAGGAAGGAGCTGGAGTGAGGCTCTGCGAAGGGTTAATTCAACACCGTCATGTGTGACTAGTCTAATTCAGTTCAAAATAGTGGGTCGGGCACACATGACGGTGTCACGGATGAGTTGGTTCTTTCCCGGGGTGTGCAGGGGGGGGGGGGGAGCGAACCACGTCAACATGTTCTGAGCATGTCCAAAGTTGGAGGAGTTCAGGAAAGCTTCTATGGAGACAATGTCAAAGATTTTGGGGGAGAAGGTGGCTCCAAGCTCATGGGTGGAAATATTCTGAGATTCAGAGGATCCGGGAGTGCAAGTGGGGAGAGAAGCTGACGTGTTGGCCTTTGCCTCCCTGATATTGCTGGGATGGCTGTCCTGGAGCTGCCTAAAGCAGGGGTATGGATGAGCGACTTGGTGGTTTCTGCTTCTGGAAAAGATGAAGCTTGCGATTAGAGGCGTGAATGAGGGTTTTTTCTTGAGGTGGAGGTTGTTTATCGATTTCTTTAATGAGTGGTAAAATATCAGCAGAGGGAGGGTGGAGTGGGGGACATGGGGGGTTCTTCCTTTTGGGGTTTGTTACTATAATGAAAAGAGGGACTGTGGGAGTGGGCTAAGACAAAGAGGTGGGGATGGTTAAGATGTGGGTTAGGGTGTGGTTGCTGTTTAATGATTATTGGTGTTTACTTTTTTTTCTTTGTATATTTGAAAATGCCACTAATTAAAATATTTTTCAAAAAAGGATATCTTTGAGCTGCTGCAGAGCACCCTTAGGGAGAGAGGGTGAACAGCCTCTGTTTTTCATTCTTTATTGGGATATTGGCATCGCTGGCAAGACCAGTATTTCAGAGAATGATTGCAGCGCAGAAAGTCATTCAGGCCATTGTGTCTGCACTAGCCCTCTGAAGGAGCAATTGACCTCGAGACATGCCCCCACTTTCTTCCCGTAACCCTGCACATTCTTCCCTTTCTGAAAATAATTCAATACCCTCTCCATTGACCCTGCCCCCACCACACCCTTGGGCAGCACCTTCCACATCCGCACCACTCGCTGTGCGACTATGTTTACGCTCGTGTCTCCATTGCTTCGTCCTTGAATCTGTGACCTCTGATTCTCAATCCTTCCACCAATGGGAACATCATGATTTTGAACATCACGATCAAATCTCCTCTCAGCCTTCTCTGCAAGGAGAACAGTCCCAACCTCTCCAATCTAACTTCATAACTGAAATTTCTCATCCCTGGAACCATTCTTATAAATCTCTTCTGCAATCTCTTCAATGTGCTCACATCCTTCCTATAGTGTGGTGCCCAGAACCGGGGATGATACTCCAGTGGAGTCTCTCCAAGTTCTTTTGACTAAAATGAATCGCTTCACACTTCATCTGTCACTTGCCCGCCCTTTTCATCAATGCCCTTTATGCCCTTTATTTTATGCCCTTTAGAAATTCTACACTGTTCTCCTCACAGTTCACAATGCTTCCGAGTTTTGTATCACGTGCATATTTTGAAGTTGTGCCCTGTGCACCAAGTCTAGGTCATTAATTTATATCAGAAAGAGAGTCCCCACATGGACCCCTGGGGATCTCCACTCAAACCTTCCTCCAAAAACATCCATTAACCTCTACTCTCTATGTCACTCACCCTGTTATTCCATTAGCTGTAACTTTTGTTCACAAGTCTGTTGTGTGCCACTCTCTCAAATGTCTTTTGGGAGTCCATATACACCACATCAACAGTATTACCCTCATCAACCCTCTCTTCAAAAAACTTCAGCAAGTTAAGTTAAGCATGGTTTTCCAGTAACAAATCCATGGCTAGCCTTCTTTATTTGTAATTCCTTTATTTACAATCCCTAATTTCCCTTGAGAAGGTGGTTTTAAGCCGCCTTCTTAAACTGCTGCAGTCCATGTGGTGTAGGTACACCCACAGTGCTGTTAGGGAGGGGTTCCAATATTTTGATCCAGGGACATTGAAGGAGCAGTGATATATTTCCAAGTCAGGGTGGTGAGTGACTTGAAGGTCCTGCAGGTGGTGGGGTTCCCATGTATCTGTTGCTCTTGTTCTTCTGGATGGTAGTGGTCGTGGGTTTGAACGTGCTGTCTAAGGAACCTTGGTGAATTCTTGCAGTGCATTTTGTAGATGGTGCACACGGCTTCCACTGTTCGTCGGTGGTGGAGGGAGTGAATGTTTGTGGAAGGGGTGACAATCAAGCAGGCTGCTTTGTCCTGGATGGTGTCGAGCTTCTTGAGTGTTGCTGGAGCTGTACTCATCCAAGCAAGTTGAGAGTATTCCATTACACTCCTGACTTGTGCCTTGTGGATGGTGGACAGGCTTTGGGGGATCAGGAGGTGAGTTGCTTGCCGTAGGATTTCTAGCCTTTGACCTACCCTGGTAGCCACAGTATTAATATGGTGAGTCCAGTTCAGTTTCTGATCAATGGTAACCCCCAGGATGTTAATTGTGGGGGATTCAGCGATAGTAATGCCATTGAATGCCAAACAATTCTTGACAATTAAAGGAAAAATTTCAACTTCTAACTGATATCTTCTCTATCTCCAATCAAACAATGTCCATTACAGGTCCAAAGACACTTATAAATAAAGTTAGCAAACACAGGTTTAGCAAACATCCAGGAAAGAATGTTTGAGAGAGAGAGAATCTCTTTCAGACACCAGCTGTAGGTCTTGCTGTCTTTGGGAGACTACTGTTAAACCTGACAGCCTTTGGCAAAAGCTCCTGCTCAACTTCAAGATCCCAGCATCCTGCCTGCTACAGACCTGGCTCCTCCCATTAATTACATCATCTTTATCCCATTCTGACTCCCTCACCTGCTTAACTAAATCTAAACACAATGGGTGGGATTATCCGTCCCACCAGCTGTGTTTTCCGGCGCAGTGGCCCTGCTGGCATCGGGATTCTCCATTCCCACAGCCGGCTAACAGGGTTTCCTATTGTGAGCCACCCCACACCGTCGGGAAACACGTGGGCGTGGGTTTACTGTCGGCGGGATGGGGTATCCCACCGATGGAGAATCCCGCAGATAGAGTGGTAGAAAGGACAGAGATATACCAGAAGCAAAAGTTATAAATTGGGGAAAGGTTAATTTTAGAAAGATGCGATTCAGCCAAATTGGAGCTGACAGCAGTCACTGGAAGCCAAGTGACCGAGTGGGAGGAATTCAAGGAGCAGATTGCGAACAAAAATGTTCCCACAATGAAAAAGGCTGGAACTCCAAAATCTAGAGTACTCGGATGTCAAAGAATAAGATAAGGCAAAAAATGGGAAATTATTGTCAGATACTGACAGTTTCATCTTACAGAAAACAGATGATAGAAAGTGCAGAGGGTGAAATTAAAAAGGAAGTTCGAAGAGAATAAAGAGGACATGAAGAAATATTAACAAGTAACATCACGGAAAAACCAGCGACGTTTTATGAACAAGCAAGAGGGTAGCTAAGGAAAGAGCAGATCCTATAGGAGAGCAGCAAGGAGCAACTCTGCAGGCGAGACTAGTAATACAGAGACCTAGAATCATGCTCTGGGGTCCCAGGTTCAAATTCCCCATGGCAGATGCTGAACTCTGAATTCAATAAAAAAATCTGGAATGAAAAGTTTAATGATGACCATGAAACCACTGTTGTTTGTGGTAAAAACCCATCTGGTTCACTCATGTCATTTCAGGAAAGGAAATCTGTGCAGTGGTTAGCACTGCTGCCTCACAGAGCCGAGGTCCCAGGTTTGATCCTGGCTCTGGGTCACTGTCCATGTGGAGTTTGCACATTCTCCCCGTGTTTGTGTGGGTTTTGCCCCATAACCCAAATATGTGCAGGTTAGGTGAATTGCCACTTAATTGGAAAAAATGAATTGGATACTCTAAATTTTTTTTAAAAGAAAACAAAAGGAAAGGGAATCTGCCGTCCTTACCTGGTCTGGCCTACACGTGACTCCAGACCCACACCAATGTGATTGACTCTTAAATACTCTCAGGGATTGGGTAATAAATACTGGCCCAGCCAGTGACACCCACATCCCATTAATGAATTTAAAAAAAAGACAGATCCAGCACACATTTCTAATCTTTAAACATATTGAGGGGTATGGGAGGCACGCTGGGGTCTGGCATTGAGACAAAGGATCAGCCATGATCATAATGAATGACAGAGCAGGTCCAAAGGGGCCGAATGGCCTACTTCTGTTAGCATTTTCTATTTTTCTACGTGACGACACATCAAATACAAAGGAAGTCTCCGTTTTGAGATGGCAGTGAGCTCAGCTCTCAGCATTGATGTAGGTCTTGGAGCAACATTGCAAAATCAATAATGGAAACACAGCTCGAGAGTATCAAACCGCACTGAGGAGAATACATTCGCCAGAGATTAAGCCCCACAGAATAATTGCTGCAAACCGCACAGGAAACTCTTGAGAGGTTCTGTGCACTCTGGCAGTGTCAGCATTCTTCAAATTCACAGGGGAAGGTATGACACAGGGCTATTTTTAAAAATTAATTTTATTCATTTACGGGTTTTGAGTGTCGCTGGTTAGGCCACCATTTATTGCCCATCCCTAGTGGCCCTTCAGAAGGTGGTGGTGAGTTGCCTTCTTGAACTGCTGCAGTCCTTCAGGTGTAGGTACACCCACAATGCTGTTAGAGAGAGAATTCCAGGATGTTGCCCCAGAGACAGTGAAGGAACAGCGATACATTTCCAAGTCAGGGTGGTGAGTGAACTTGGAGGGGAACCTCCAGGTGGTGGCATTCCCAGGTTGATGTGCCATCAATGACTACGAGATGAATGGTTAACTATTGAGGCTTTATTGTGCTAGATGTGCAGATGGAACCAAGAATGGGGGCAGTGCAGGAGAAAAATACACTTTTATACAGAGCCTGCTGGGTGGGGCCAGTGGTTTACCACATTCACACCCTGTTTAAAAAAAAGAGTCCAGCGGGGGTGAAGCGAAGTCACAGGTCGAGTCTGTCGGGGGCTTTGGCTCTCCGCCGTGATCGCCTCAGTCCCGGCTGTGGTGTGGGCGCCGATGTGGGTACCTGCGACTCCTGGAGTGTGTTGTCCTCTCCTTCTTCACACAGTAGTGGAGCAGGTGGGGGGACGGGCGCTGCCAGGATGGGGGTGGCAGTGATAATCGCTGGTGGGGGGGAGAATGGCGCAGGGGCGGGGTTGGCAACCGGAGGGGATGGGGACGGTACCAGGTCGGGGGTGGTGGTGATGGTGGATGGAGAACCAGTGGGTGCCAGGTCCCGAAGGCAGACTGTGTCCTGTCACCCGTCAGGGTGTGCCACGTAGGCGTACTGTGGGTTCGCATGGAGGAGGAGTACTTTTTCGACGAGAGGGCCTGATTAATGGCTCCTCGTATGCTTCCGGAGGAGGATGAGCCCAGGAACTGTCAGCCAGGTTGGGAGTGAGACCCCGGAGGTGGACTTCCTAGGGAAGGCAAACACGTTCGTGAGGGGTCACATTGGTAGCAGTGCACTAGAGCGACCGGATGGAGTGGAGCGCATCGGGGAGGACCGTCTGCCAGCGGGAGACTGGGATAGCGAAAGGGAAACGGGAGTACTCATCAATGATATTGAGAAGGTACACGTTGCGGTCAGTGGAGGGGAAGGGCCCTTTGAAGTCCATGCAGAGGCGCTCAAAGGGGCGGGAGGCCTTCACCAGATGTGCTCTGTACGGACGGTAGAAGTGCGGTTTGCACTCCGCACAGACCTGGCAGTCCCTGGTCACGATCCTGACCTCCTCAATGGAGTAAGGCAGGTTGCAGGCCTTGATAAAGTGGAAGAACGGGGTGACCCCCGGGTGACAGAGGTCATTGTGGAGAGCCCGAAGTCGGTCTACTTGTGCGCTGGCACATGTACCGCGGGATAGGGCATCTGGGGGCTCATTGAGCTTCCCAGGGTGATACAAGGTCTCATAGTTATAGGTGGAGAGTTCGATCCTCCACCTCAAGACCTTGTCGTTCTTAATCTTGCCCCGCCGTGTGTTACTAAACATGAAGGCAACCGACCATTGGTCAGTGAGGAGAGAGAATCACCTGCCGGCCAGGTAATGCCTCCAATGTCGCACAGCTTCCACAATGGCTTGGGCCTCCTTTTCAACAGAGGAATGCCGAATTTCGGAGGCATGGAGGGTGCGGGAGAAGAAAGCCATGGGTCTGCCCACCTGGTTGAGGGTGGCGGCCAGAGCCACGTCCGATGCGTCGCTCTCCACCTAAAAGGGGAGGGACTCATCGACTGCGTGCATCGTGGCTTTGGCAATGTCCGCCTTGATGTGGTTGAAGGCTCGGTGGGCCTGAGCCGTCAGGGGGAAAAAGGTGGACTTGATGAGTGGGCGGGGCGGGCCTTGTCCACATAATTAGGGACCTACTGGGTGTAATACGAGAAGAATCCCAGGCATCGTTTCAGAGCCTTGGGACAGTGAGGGAGGGGGAGTTCCAGGAGGGGGTGCATGCGGTCGGGATCGGGCCTTCGGACTCCATTTTCCACAACGTAGCCAAGAATGGCGAAGCGGGTTGTGCGGAAAATGAATTTCTCCTTATTATAGGCACTGCTGGCCCACAATGGTGGTTAGCATAAATGCTTCACAGCTCCAGGGTCCCAGGTTCGGTTCCCGGCTGGGTCACTGTCTGTGCGGAGTCTGCACGTCCTCCCCGTGTTTGCGTGGGTTTCCTTCGGGTGCTCCGGTTTCCTCCCACAGTCCAAAGATGTGCGGGTTAGGTGGATTGGCCATGCTAAATTGCCCGTAGTGTCCTAAAAGTAAGGTTAAGGGGGGGTTGTTGGGTTACGGGTATAGGGTGGATACGTGGGTTTGAGTAGGGTGGTCATTGCTCGGCACAACATCGAGGGCCGAAGGGCCTGTTCTGTGCTGTACTGTTCTATGTTCTAAGGGGCAACCCCTGGCCTGATCTGCTGAGCCATTACCTTGTGCCCCTGGCACCACATCTGCCCCACATGCCCCTGCCTTACACCGCGCACCCCCCAGCTTCCCAGAGGGCGACAGAACCCCCACCCACCAGCAGTCCCCTCGCACCCCACCGTGAACCCCACTCTGCCCCATGACAAGGCCTATACCACTTGCCATAGCCGATGCCCTGCACACACAGGCTGGCAGCCGTGTACCCCCTGTGCTACCCACATCTAAGGTATGGGCTTGGATAGGGTGCTCTTTCCAAGGGCCAGCGCAGACTCGATGGGCTGAATGGCCTCCTTCTGCACTGCAGATTCTATGATTAACCACGACCACAGTGAATACCCTTGTCATCCAAAAGCCAACCTCTCACCCGAGGGGACGTCTCGAAAGAGTCGGGCACACTAGGTTAATAATAATCTTTATTAGTCACAGGTAGGCTTACATTAACACTGAAGTTACTGTGACAATCCCCTAATCGCCACACTCTGGCGCCTGTTCGGGTACAGTGAGGGAGAATTCAGTATGTCCAATTCACTTATCAGCATGTCTTTCGGGAGGAAACCGGAGCACCCGGAGGAAACCCACACAGACATGGGGAGAACGTGCAAACTCCGCACAGACAATGACCCAAGTGGGAATCAAACCCGGGACCCTGGCGCTGTGACTGTGCTACCATGCCACCCTATACGAGTTAAGTTGGTTACCATTGACTGTTGAGGGGGTTATGGGAGGGGGTTGGAGTTGTCTGTTTGGGATTGTTTTGTATTGTAAAATGGTTGAAAATTTGCCGAATAAAAATACTTTAAAAAAAGGATATACGAGTCGTGTGTGTTGCCCGGGTATTGGGTACAGACGTGCATTAAGTGTCTGGTGGTCACACACCAACTGCACGGTCAGAGAGTGGAAGCCCTTCCAATTGTCAGTGCTCATAGGGAGACATGCCTGCCATCTATCATCCCCTGGACCTGGGGCATGCCAGCGATGGCAATGAAGCCTGCTGCCCGGGCATCCTGACAGGCTAGGCCCAAACTGAGGTTCGCTGCCTGGGCATGTAGGACATCCGGAATGGTACGGATGTCTGGGATATACCTGCCAGAATCCATAAGACCATAAGACATAGGAGTGGAAGTAAGGCCATTCGGCCCATCGAGTCCACTCCGCCATTCAATCATGGCTGATGGGCATTTCAACTCCACCTACCAGCATTCTCCCCGTAGCCCTTAATTCCTCGCGACATCAAGAATTTATCTATCTCTGCCTTGAAGCCATTTAGCGTCCCGGCCTCCACTGCACTCCGCGGCAATGAATTCCACAGGCCCACCACTCTCTGGCTGAAGAAATGTCTCCGCATTTCTGTTCTGAATTTACCCCCTCTAATTCTAAGGCTGTGCCCACGGGTCCTCGTCTCCTCGCCTAACGGAAACAGTTTCTTTGCGTCCACCCTTTCTAAGCCATGTATTATCTTGTAAGTTTCTATTAGATCTCCCCTTAACCTTCTAAACTCCAATGAATACAATCCCAGGATCCTCAGCCGTTCATCATATGTTAGACCCGCCATTCCAGGGATCATCCGTGTGAATCTCCGCTGGACACGCTCCAGTGCCAGTATGTCCTTCCTGAGATGTGGGGCCCAAAACTGGACACAGTACTCCAAATGGGGCCTAACCAGAGCCTTATAAAGGCTCAGTAGCACATCGCTGCTTTTATATTCCAACCCTCTTGAGATAAATGACAACATTGCATTCGCTTTCTTAATCACAGATTCAACCTTTAGGGAATCCTCGACTAGCACTCCCAGATCACTTTGTACTTTGGCTTTATGAATTTTCTCACCGTTTAGAAAGTAGTCTATGCTTGGATTCTTTTTTCCAAAGTGCAAGACCTCATATTTTCTCACGTTGAATTGCATCAGCCATTTCCTGCACCACTCTCCCAAATTATCTAGATCCTTCTGCAGCCTCCCCACTTCCTCAGCACTACCTGCCTGACCACCTAACTTCGTATCATCGGCAAACTTCGCTAGAATGCCTCCAGTCCCTTCATCCAGATCATTAATATATATGGTGAACAGCTGCGGCCCCAATACTGAACCCTGTGGGACACCGCTGGTCACCGGCTGCCATTCCGAAAAAGAACCTTTTATCCCAACTCTCTGCCTTCTGTCAGACAGCCAATCCTCAACCCATGCCAGTAGCTCACCTCGAACACCATGGGCCCTCACCTTACTCAGCAGCCTCCTGTGTGGCACCTTATCAAAGGCCTTTTGGAAATCCAGATAGACCACATTCACTGGGTTTCCCTGGTCTAACCTACTTGTCACCTCCTCAAAGAATTCTAACAGGTTCGTCAGGCACGACCTCCCCTTACTAAATCCATGTTGACTTGTTCTAATCCGACCCTGCTCTTCCAAGAATTTAGAAATCTCATCCTTAACGATTGATTCTAGAATTTTACCAACGACCGAGGTTAGGCTAATTGGCCTATAATTTTCCATCTTTTGTCTTGATCCTTTCTTGAACAAGGGGGTTACAACAGCGATCTTCCAATCGTCCGGGACTTTCCCTGACTCCAGTGATTTATGAAAGATCTCAACCAACGCTTCCGCTATTTCTTCAGCCACCTCCCTCAGAACTCTAGGATGTAGCCCATCGGGGCCAGGAGATTTGTCAATTTTAAGACCTTTTAGCTTTTTTAGCACCATCTCTTTTGTAATGGCAACCATACTCAACTCAGCCCCCTGACCTTCTATAATTTTTGGGATATTACTCATGTCTTCCACTGTGAAGACAGACGCAAAGTACTTATTAAGTTCTCCAGCCATTTCCTCGTCTCCCATCACTAGCCTTCCGGAATCAGTTTGAATTGGCCCAATGTCTACTTTGGCCTGTCGTTTGTTTCTTATGTATTGAAAGAAACTTTTACTATCATTTCTTATATTACTGGCTAGCCTGCCTTCATATTTGATCCTCTCCTTCCTTATTTGTCTCTTTGTTAACCTCTGTTTGTTTTTGTAGCCTTCCCAATCTTCTGATTTCCCAGTGCTTTTGGCCACTTTATAGGATCTCTCTTTTTCTTTGATACATTTCCTGACCTCCTTTGTCAGCCATGGCTGTCTAATCCCTCCCCGGATAATCTTTCTTTTCTTGGGGATGAACCTCTGTACAGTGTCCTCAATTATGCATACAAACTCCTGCCATTTTTGCTCTACTGTCTTCCCCACTAGGGTCTGCTTCCAATCGATTTTCGCCAGTTCCTCTCTCATGCCCTCGTAATTACCTTTATTTAACTGTAACACCATTACATCCAATTTTGCCTTCTCTCTTTCAAACTGCAGACTGAACTCAACCATATTATGATCGCTGCTTCCTAAGTGTTCCCTTACTTTAAGATCTTTTATAAAGTCTGGTTCATTACATAGCACTAGGTCCAGAATAGCCTGTTCCCTTGTGGGCTCCATGACAAGCTGTTCCAAAAAGCCATCTTGTAAGCATTCCATGAATTCCTTTTCTTTGGATCCACTGGCTACGTTATTTACCCAATCCACCTGCATATTGAAGTCTCCCATGACCACCGTGACCTTGCCTTTCTGACATGCCTTTTCTATTTCCCGGTACATGTTGCGCCCCTGGTCCTGACCACTGTTAGGAGGTCTGTACATAACTCCCATTATGGTTTTTTTGCCTTTGTGGTTCCTCAATTCTACCCACACAGACTCCACATCATCCGACCCTATGTCGTTTAGTGCCATAGATTTAATTTTGTTCTTAACTAACAAGGCAACCCCACCCCCTCGGCCCACCTCCCTGTCTTTTCGATAGGTTGTATATCCTTGGATGTTTAACTGCCAGTCCTGAACCCCCTGCAGCCATGTCTCTGTGATGCCTACCACATCATAATCATTCACGATGATCTGTGCCATTAATTCGTCCACTTTGTTCCAAATGCTACGAGCATTCAGGTAAAGTGCCTTAATGCTAACTTTCATATCATTACAGATATTGGAAGTCCTAAGATGTCCAAAGTTATCCTTCCTTTTTGTTGAATTCCTAGTCTGCCTCAAGCTTAAATCCACCTGCCTACATGTTATCCTCCTGCGTATCTTGCCATTTAACTCTATGCTCTCTGTCGCTTTCACTTTCCCTTCCCCCCCAACTCAGAAATTTAAAGTCCTACTGACCACCCTATTTATCCTCTTCGCTAGAACACTGGTTCCAGATCGGTTCAGGTGGAGACCGTCCCAACGGTACAGATCCCCCCGGTTCCAAAACTGATGCCAATGTCCCATGAAGTGGAATCCCTCTTTCCCACACCAATCCCTTAGCCACGTGTTTACTTCCCTAATTTTCTTGTCCCTATGCCAATTGGCACGTGGCTCGGGCAGTAATCCGGAGATTATGACCCTTGAGGACCTGTATTTCAGTTTTCTTCCTAGTGCTTGATAGTCCCCGAACAGGTCCTCCACCCTAGCTTTACCTATGTTGTTAGTCCCAACGTGGACCACAACAACTGGATCCTCCCCCTCCCGCTCCAATATCCTTTCAAGCCGGTCAGAGATGTCCCGCACCCTGGCACCGGGCAGGCAACACACCATGCGAGACTCCCGATCCAGCTTGCATAGGATACTATCTGTCCCCCTAATTATAGAATCCCCTATAACAACTACTTGTCTTTTTACTCCCCCCTCTTGAATGGCCTTCTGCACCATGGTACCGTGGTCAGCTGGCTCATCCTGTCCAGAGCCCTTTTCCTCATCCATAGAGGGAGCAAGAGTCTCATACCTGTTGGACAAGGTCAACACCAATCCCTGCTTGGTGCTTGGAAAGACCCTGGGCAAAAAAGGTTAAGAGCGGCCATCACCTTGGTGACCAACGGCAGCGGGTGTCCTCCTCCATACCCTCACAGTTCCAGGTGCGCCATCATATGGCACAGATGGTGCACAGTCTCCCTGTTCAGCCAATGTCTTTGGCAGCACGTCCGGTCCAGCAGGTCTTTGAAAGACAGGAACTGACGGTACAAATGTGGACTGATGCAGTGCCTTCGCACCACCCCTTGGCTTGTTGGCCAGCCTGCGCACCAGCTGGCTCCCCTTCTGGGCAGGCTCCTGTTGTGCAGGGTCCCTGAGCAGCGCCTGTGCCTGCAGCCTCAGTGTGTCTGCATGGTCAGCTGCGGCCAAGCAGAATGTAACCATTCCAGGTTGTACTCCTAAATTCCTTCTCTATAGAGAGGGGAAAAGATAGGAGATGTTCGCAAGATGAGTATTCCCTTGCCCATCCTATTTCAACAGGCTATTTGGCGATCCTGCATTGCACCTCAGCTCCACCAAACTCATGTCCACCCTCCCTGCTTCCTCTCGGTATGTTGCCTTCCACACATCACTTTTCACCCCATCAATGAGTGGCACCGGGGGGCCTTGATCCTCATCACGTCTCTGTCGACAGGAGTACCAGTGGCTGCCGTAACCCTTGTCAGCGATAGGTGCTGTGGCCCCTGTCCTGTCTCCCCAGTGGGGTCTACTGTGGGTGACCTCATTGGGTGGGGCACCACGCCTGCTGGCACTTGGTTGACCTGGAGAGGGTCACGGTGTACCACCAATCATCTCAATGCTTAGAGGCTTGTGTGTGAGCAGGTCCTACAGATGGGGGTGAGGCAGGAAGTGTGTGTCTGATGGGAGCATAGCTGCAGCGTGATGTCGGTCCTGGGTGTGACACACAGGTTGTGACAACCTGACCGGGGGCAGGATGGATAAGAGCAGGGGCACAGTGTACAGGCAGAGCTTGGAGACAGCTGGTGGTCCTGCGGAATGGGCTAGCTGATCGTGTGACTGGTGAGGCCTCTGTCCCGACAAGGGCAGCGTGCCAAGGAGGGTGTGGTGTATGTGTCCTTTGTTTGGTGTGAGCTCTGCTATTCCTCTGCTTCCCCTGCAGTTGGACTGCATTTCTGATGAGTGCCCTGAGGAGTGCCAGCACCTGGTGGGCCACTGATTGAGCTTGGCCACACCCATCCCATTGGCAGCACTGTGGCACAGTGGTTAGCACTGCTGCCTCA
This sequence comes from Scyliorhinus canicula, assembly GCF_902713615.1. Lineage (NCBI taxonomy): Eukaryota > Metazoa > Chordata > Chondrichthyes > Carcharhiniformes > Scyliorhinidae > Scyliorhinus > Scyliorhinus canicula. The sequence goes on along the minus strand of NC_052166.1, from coordinate 15,745,106 downwards.
CAGCGCCAGGGATCTGGGTTCAATTCTGTGAAAATTAGGTGGATACACCTTGCTAAATTACTCCTCAGTGTCCAGGGATGTGCATGGTAGGTTACAGGGATAAGGGTGGGGTGGGTGGGAGAGCGGACCTAGGTAGGGTACTCTTTCAGAGGGTTGGTGCAGATTCGATGGAATGAATGGCCTCCTTCTGCACTGTAGGGATTCTATGGGTCAGCTGGGGTCTGGGGGTTTCCAGAGGGGAGGCTTGGGTGGACTCTCAAATGACCAGAGGCTCTGTCAACATTTACAGGACACAGTGAGCAGTCAGCAGGAATGGTAACGGGGTCCTGTAACCTGTACTGAACGGTTGCCGTTCTAGCAACTACTGAAGCAATGGCAGTCTGTGTGTGGCCACCTGGACCCAAAGGGGACACCCATGAGTCAGCAGTCACTCCCCCTAACAACAACCCCCATCCCGTACCCCCCTCTCCCCTGCCCCCGGTAGACATCCCCTGTAAGCATTACATTTTTTTACCCATCTACAACTATTTTAGAAACTTTTGTCATCTCTCTCTCCCTCAGAAGCCATGGTGCCCACCCAATGGCGGATCGTGTTCCCGGCATTTCTCTGTCCCAGTGTTGTACAGTCTCTCTGTCCCAGTGTTGTACCGTCTCTCTGTCGCAGTGTTATACCGTCTCTCTGTCGCAGTGTTATACCGTTTCTCTGTCCCAGTGTTGTACCGTCTCTCTGTCCCAGTGTTGTACCGTCTCTCTGTTCCAGTGTTGTACCGTCTCTCTGTCGCAGTGTTGTACCGTCTCTCTGTCGCAGTGTTGTCTCTCTGTCCCAGTGTTGTACCGTCTCTCTGTCCCAGTGTTGTACCGTCTCTCTGTCCCAGTGTTGTACTGTCTCTCTGTCCCAGTGTTGTACCGTCTCTCTGTCCCAGTGTTGTACCCTCTCTCTGTCGCAGTGTTGTACCGCCTCTCTGTCCCAGTGTTGTCTCTCTGTCGCAGTGTTGTACCGTTTCTCTGTCCCAGAGTTGTCTCTCTGTCCCAGTGTTGTACCGTCTCTCTGTCGCAGTGTTGTACCGTCTCTCTGTCCCAGTGTTGTACCGTCTCTCTGTCCCAGTGTTGTACTGTCTCTCTGTCGCAGTGTTGTACCGTCTCTCTGTCCCAGTGTTGTACAGTCTCTCTGTCCCAGTGTTGTACCGTCTCTCTGTCGCAGTGTTGTACCGTCTCTCTGTCGCAGTGTTGTACCGTCTCTCTGTCCCAGTGTTGTACCGTCTCTCTGTTCCAGTGTTGTACCGTCTCTCTGTCGCAGTGTTGTACCGTCTCTCTGTCGCAGTGTTGTCTCTCTGTCCCAGTGTTGTCTCTCTGTCGCAGTGTTGTACCGTCTCTCTGTCGCAGTGTTGTACCGTCTCTCTGTCCCAGTGTTGTCTCTCTGTCCCAGTGTTGTCTCTCTGTCGCAGTGTTGTACCGTCTCTCTGTCGCAGTGTTGTACCGTCTCTCTGTCGCAGTGTTGTCTCTCTGTCCCAGTGTTGTACCGTCTCTCTGTCCCAGTGTTGTACCGTCTCTCTGTCCCAGTGTTGTACTGTCTCTCTGTCCCAGTGTTGTACCCTCTCTCTGTCGCAGTGTTGTACCGTTTCTCTGTCCCAGTGTTGTCTCTCTGTCCGAGTGTTGTACCGTCTCTCTGTCGCAGTGTTGTACCGTCTCTCTGTCCCAGTGTTGTACCGTCTCTCTGTCCCAGTGTTGTACCGTCTCTCTGTCCCAGTGTTGTACCGTCTCTCTGTCCCAGTATTGTCCCCTTGTCCTGTGCCAGGATTGTACCATCTCTCTGTCCCAGTATTGTCTCTCTGTTCCAGTATTGTCCCCTTGCCCTGTGCCAGTATTGTACCATCTCTGTCCCAGTGTTGTCCCTCTGTTCCAGTGTTATGCCTTCACCCTGTCCGAGTGTTCTTCCCTCTCTCTGTCCCTGTGTTGTTCCCACTCTCTGTTCCAGTACTATACTATCTCTTTCTGTTCCGGTGTTGTACCGCCTATCTCTCCCAGTTGTAATAATCAGCACGTGACATACGGTGTGGGGATGATTATTTTCCCCATGCTCCTTGAGGAGTATGAGCTCGCCCACTAGGGGCAGAGTAGCTTACCATACTGTGTAAAAGGTCGGCCAGTTTGGAACCAACCGACAAGAGAGAGAGAGAGGGAGGGAGAGAGAGAGAGCGTGTCTTCAGTGAGGTTTAACTGGTACTCATGTATGTAATTTTTGTAAAATAAAAGTTGTTTACTTTTGAGTCCCTGATCTTTATTAAGCAGCACGGTAGCATAGTGGTTAGCACAGTTGCTTCACAGCTCCAGGGTCCCAGGTTCAATTCCCGGCTGGGTCACTGTGTGTGCGGAGTCTGCACATTCTCCCCGTGTCTACGTGAGTTTCCCCCGGGTGCTCCGGTTTCCTCCCAGTCCAAAAATGTGCGGGTTAGGTGGATTGGCCATTCTAAATTGCCCTTACTGTCCAAAAAATGTTAAGTGGGGGTCACTGGGATAGGGTAGATATGTGGGCTTCAGTAGGGTGCTCTTTGTCAGGACTGGTGTAGACTCGATGGGCCGAATGAGCTCCTTCTGCACTGTAAATTCTATGATTCTATGATTAAACCAGTGATGTACCCTTTCTCTGTCCCATGTTGCACCTTCTCTCCATCCCATTGATGGGCCCAGTCCCTGGTCTGGCTGAATGCTACACTTACAAACCAGGTTGATTTAGCTCTTAAATTGCTGCTGTTTTGGGGACAGGTGCGATCACAGCAAGACACCACACTCCTCACACTCCACTTTTCACTTTTAAAAAAAAATTTAGATTATTCAATTATTTTTTCCAACTAAGGGGCAATTTAGCGTGACCAATCCACCTACTCTGCACATTTTTGGGTTGTGGGGGCGAAACCCACGCAGACACGGGGAGAATGTACAAACTCCACGCCCACTGCACTTTTGTCACACTCCACCCACTGCACTAACGTGTCTGAAAGTGTTGTGCCTCCAGAAGAAAATAACAGGCAGTGAGCTCCGGAAAATGTGAGTCAGAAAAAAGATAATTCACCAGGGCTACATGACATCACCCTATATTCAAATGAGATCTAAGTCCCCTGGAACTCACATGAACCATAGAACAAAGAACAAAGAAAAGTACAGTACAGGAACAGGCCCTTCAGCCCTCCAAGCCCATGCCGACCATGCTGCCCGTCTAAACTAAAATCTGCTACACTTCCTGGGTCCGTATCCCTCTATTCCCATCCTATTCATGTATTTGTCAAGATGCCCCTTAAACGTCATTATCGTCCCTGCGTCCACCACCTCCTCCGGCAGCAAGTTCCAGGCACCCACTACCCTCTGTGTAAAAAACTTGCCTCGTACATCTCCACTAAACCTTGCCCCTCGCACCTTAAACCTATGCCCCCTAGTAATTGACCCCTCTACCCTGGGGAAAAGCCTCTGACTATCCACTCTGTCTATGCCCCTCATAATTTTGTAGACCTCTATCAGGTCGCCCCTCAACCTCTGTCGTTCCTGTGAGAACAAACCGAGTTTATTCAACCGCTCCTCATAGCTAATGCCCTCCATACCAGGCAACATCCTGGTAAATCTCTTCTGCACCCTCTCTAAAGCCTCCACATCCTTCTGGTAGTGTGGTGACCAGAATTGAACACTATACTCCAAGTGTGGCCTAAGGTTCTATATAGCTGCAACATGACTTGCCAATTTTTATACTCAATGCCCCGGCCAATGAAGGCAAAATGCCGTATGCCTTCTTGACTACCTTCTCCACCTGTGTTGCCCCTTTCAGTGACCTGTGGACCTGTACACCTCTGACTCAATTTTCTTGAGGGTTCTACCATTCACTGTATATTCCCTACCTGCATTAGACCTTCCAAAATACATTACCTCACATTTGTCCGGATTAAACTCCATTGCAGCCTATTTCCCATTTCAACGGTGTCTGTGATGGGATTCTTTTTTAACAATCCAAACAGCTCCCAGGCTGAGGCACTGGCAATGTTCGTTAAATTCACTGCAAACAGTGCCAACTGTTGTGTGAGTTCACTCACTCGCTCCCTCCCTCTGAACTTGGACAAGCTTCAGGGTTTTTTTTTCTCATCTGTGTATCTGACAATCCAGCCCTGACACACTCCACCCCATCCTGGGTGATGTCAGAAAGCACCTCTACATGTAAATAGGAGTGGAAATCTAACTCCCCACCCCCAAAAGTAAATCTCTACAGTGCAGAAGGAGGCCATTCAGCCCATCGGGTCTGCACCAACTCTCTGAAAGAGCACCCCACCTCGGTCCTCTCCCCCTCCGCATCCCCGTAATCCCACCTAACCTAAAAATCTGCGGGAGGAAACCGGAGCACCCGGAGGAAACCCAAGCAGACACGGAGGGAACATGCAAACTCCATGCCAGAATTTAACCCGGGCCTCTGATGCAGTGAGGCAGCAGTGCTAAACACTGTGCCACGGCGTTATTTGGCTGTGGATCAGTTGAAAATTTCAACTCTGAGATTGATGGATTTTGATTGGCTAAGGGGATTTAAGGGCTATGGAAGCAGGGCTATGGAAGCAGAGTGTTTAGCACATTGGGTTGCATGGAGGAGTGGAAGGTGCAGCAGAAATACAAGTATTTATTTAACTTGGCCCAGCCTACGCCAAGTCATGTTATTGTATCTCAGCTTGCAATAATGCTCATTTGTTCGCCACAGAAATCCCAGCGGGAGTCTCTGAACCTGGAGTGAGTGTATTGAACCGTGAACCCTGCTCCAATTATTTCCCTGGAGCCCACTTAACACAAGTCACAAAGACCGATCTCATCAACACACACACAGGTCTGCCTCTCCATACATCATCACATGGGCCTCAGCTTCAAACCACCTCCTCGACATTCAACATGCCCCAGGTGAGCTGCACAATGAGGCTGAACTGACACCAGCCAGCATTTTCTTCACAACCAGTTAATGGCTATGAAAACCTCCAATAGCAGCGGGTGGAAGGAACATCTGGTAAAGGTGTGGGGTGAGAAAGGCCGGGTCCATTGTATGGGACGCCCACAGCAGTACTGGGACAACTGGACCACTGAGCCAGGCTGCTCTAAAGTCAGAGTGGAAAGAACCATAGAACCCCTGCAGTGCAGGAGGAGGCCATTTGGCCCATCTCGTCTGCATCGACCCACTGAAAGGGCACCCCACCTAGGCCCATTTCCCCCACACTATCCCTGTAACCCCACCTGGCCTACTCACCCCTGGATACTTTGGGGCAATTTAGCATGGCTAATCCACCGGACCTGCATTCCTTTGGACCGTGGGAGGAAACCAGAGCAGACACAGGGAAAACGTGCAAACTCCACACAGACAGTCATCTAAAACCGGAATTGAACCCGGGTCTCTAACGCTGTGAGGCAGCAGGATCAATAGGGAGGATGTAAACCAATGACAGAAGTGTAGGGTCGTGTGAGAGGAACAGTAACAGTGATCATAACGTACTGATAGAAAAGGGTGATGTGAGGAAAGATCACAACCTGACAATAAATCATATTGGAGCTCCAGATTCAGGATGAAAGGTCTGAAATGTCAGATAAAATAGCTGATTTTTTTTAAGCACACCGTGTCATTCCTAAGAAAAATCGTGGTAAGTCAAAAAATGGAAAATAAACATTGTGAGTGTGTAGGAGTGAGATGGAGATGGTTATTCAGTGAAGCATGTAGCAGGAACAGACTGTTTCCAGTCAGAGATTTTCATAGAGACTGAGAGGAGCAGAGTAACATAGACAAACTGCACTATTTCTGGAACATTTTCAGGGACAATGGGAGAGAGATTGCTCCCGACAGTTCCCAGGCACTATATTCAGGCAGCTGAAGCTGGAAGCAGCTGCTGCTGTGTTAGTTATAGAGATGAACAGGTGATGGCTTGTACCTGATGTTAGATCATTTGTGAATGCAAATAACCCACCCGACACATGTTTCAGATGTCCTCTCCAGTTCTGCCATGAAGGAATCAGCCTGAGGGATTGCCTATCACCAGGCCTCTGAGTTACTTCACTGAATGCAAGCACTTTCCCTCCTCCAGAAATTACAAGTAAACCTATTTTCTCTGCGGTACATTATTACCGGACGAGTAATCCAGAGGTCTGGACCGGTCATCCAGAGCTCTGAGTTCATCAACACAGCTGACAAATTAAATTCTATTAATTATTAAAAATCTGGGACTAAGTATTGGTATCAGTAATGGTTAGCATGAAAGTGTTGGATTGTTGTAAAAAGCCAGCTGCTTCCCTATTGTCTTCACCCAGTTTGGTCGACATGTGACTCCAGGCCCATATCCTTGTGGTTAATTTTGAAAAAGCTAGAAAACCACTCAGTTGTACCCAGGAAGCTGCTACATTACCAACTTCGCAAAAACAATTAGGGACGTGCAGTAAGTGTTGCACTCGTCAGTAAAGCCCACATCCTGTGCATGAATTTTTAAAATGTGGTTGAAATTATAGCCTAACATCAATTCCAGTTTTTAAATTGTCAATTCACCTCCAGCTCAAAGGCTTTTTCAAAGGGGGGGGGGGGGGGGGGGGGGGTGGAGCTGATCTCAGGGTTCCCACTGGCCATTGTGCCCAGAATTCATTGAATCTCTACAGTGAAGATGGAGGCCATTCGCCCCATTGAGTCTGCACAGACCCTTCAAAAGACCATCCTACCTAGACGCAATGCCTTGCCCTATTCCTGCAACCACACACATAGGGACAATTTATCAGGGCCAATCCACCTAATCTGCAGATCTTTGGACTATGGGAAGATACTGGAGCACCTGGAGGAAACCCACACAGATACCAGGGAGAAAGTGCAAACTCCACAGTTACCCAAGGTTGGAATCGAATCCGGGCCCATGGCGCTGTGAGGCAGCAGTGCTAACCACTGTGCCACTGATGCTTTCTCAAATCACCCCCTATGATTAATTTAATGTTGTGTCTCCCTCTCTCAGTCCTGACCCTCTGACAGTGCAGCACTCCCTCAGTACTGATCCTCTGACAGTGTAGCACTCCCTCAATACCGACCCTCTGACAGTGCAGCACTCTCTCAGTACTGACCCTCTGACAGTGCAGCACTCCCTCAATACTGACCCTCTGACAGTGTAGCACTCCCTCAGTACTGACCCTCTGACAGTGCAGCACTCCCTCAATTCTGACCCTCTGACAGTGCAGCACTCCCTCAGTACTGAACCTCTGACAGTGCAGCACTCCTTCAGTGCTGACCCTCTGACAGTGCAGCACTCCCTCGGTACTGACCCTCTGACAGTGCAGCACTCCCTCAGTGCTGACCCTCTGACAGTGCAGCACTCCCTCAGTACTGACCCTCTGACAGTGCAGCACTCCCTCAGTACTGACTCTCTGACAGTGCAGCACTCCCTCAATGCTGACCCTCTGACAGTGCAGTACTCCCTTAGTACTGACCCTCTGACAGTGCAGCACTCCCTTATTACTGACCCTCTGACAGTGCAGCACCCCCTCAAAACTAACTTTCTGAGTGCAGCATTCCCTCAGTGCTGACCCTCTGACAGTGCAGCACTCCCTCAGTACTGACCCTCTGACAGAGCAGCACTCCCTCAGTACTGACCTTCTGACAGTGCAGCACTCCTTCAGCACTGACCCTCTGACAGAGCAGCACTCCCTCAGTACTGACCTTCTGACAGTGCAGCACTCCTTCAGCACTGACCCTCTGACAATGCAGCACTCCCTCAGTACTGACCATCTGACGGTGCAGCACTCCCTCACTACTGACCCTCTGACAGTGCAGCACTCCCTTATTACTGACCCTCTGACAGTGCAGCACCCCCTCAATACTAACTTTCTGACAGTGCAGCACTCCCTCAGTTCTGACCTTCTGACAGTGCAGCACTCCCTCAATACTGACCCTCTGAAAGTACGTTGCTCCCTCAGTACTGAACCGCCAACACTCCCTCACTGCTAATCCTCCGACACTGACAGTGCACGACACCCTCAGTATTCAGCCACTGGCAGTGCAGCATTTCCTCATACTGAACCTCTGACAGTGGAGCACTCCATCAGTACTGTTGCACTGATAGTGCAGCATTCCCTCATTTCATGACACCCTGGGCTAATGCACGGTCAATTCTAGCCCCACCAGCACCGCAGCCACAGAACAAGTGAATTAACCTATAATTCTGAGAAAAATATCAGACATCTTTGGCCCTTGGCTGCCGAAATATTACAGTCACCAGGTTTGTAAATGTAAACACAATTCCTGTTTATGTATGCCAAGAACCACAATGAATTATGCAGCAAACACAACTGGCTAACTATCATCTAATTCCTCATTCCCGCCCCCTCCTTTAACCTGACCCCAGTCCTCTATACACACACAGACACACAAGACAGACAAACACAGAGGGGAGGAGAAAATCATAAGTAAAAGGAACAAAGAGTCTTTATATCAGACAGTGGTATTTAGCACCGTACACCTCTTCAAACTTTGATTTCAGTTTGAGGTTTCTTACCGTAGCTTCATTCAGGTCTCTGTAATTTCAGAAATTCTCGGGAGAGAGAGAGAGCAGGCCCTGGTCTTTGTTTGCAGTCTCTAATGGTTTCCCTTTAGTTTCATTCATTCAGGCTCTCTGCAGCTTCAGGAATATAACACTCGCGGCATTTTTGGAGAAAACATGGAGGAGAGAGAATAAGCAGGACCTGTCCAGTAGTCAAATTGATCTTGGGTCTCTGAAAATCATTGCACTCAGGCAGATACAATCACCACCTGTTACCGGAAAGTAAGGCCTTTCAGCCAATTGATTGGTCACCAGCTCAATCGAACCAAGTCTCACCCCATCTCTCTCTCTGGTGCCGAAAAGTCTGACATTCCTGTTCAAACTAGCAGAGTGTTCTCTCCTGTAACTTCTAAATTCCTCATTCTCTTTGCTGCTTGCCTTAAAGATACAAGTCCATTAATCACCCATGGATCAAAAATAATGACAGCAAAATAAAACAAAGGGAGAATAAGGGAATAAGCTGGAAGGACCCTTACATACCCGCTCCCTAAAAGAATTAAATCTCAGGGCACGGACATTTCATTATGAGGTATGCAAGACATAAATCACAAACACATATTCAACCAATCCATCCCCATTATACAAGTTCCCTTCCCAGTCCCTACATTGGTAACCAGTCAGCCCTTAAACACATGACAAAGCATCCACAATCACATTATCCTTTCCGGGAATGTGTACAATTTTGATATTGTACTGTTGTAATAAGAAACACAAACGTAATATTGTTGTGTTCTGGGTGTTGAACATCCCTATAACCGCAAGTGGATTATGGTCTGTTTAAACTTTGTGATTATCATGTCAGACATATATTTCAAAGTGCTGAAGGGTTAGTAGCAAGGCTTCTTTTTCAATGGTGGAATACTTTCTTTGCCTCAGACTTAGTTTTTCTGAAAAATATCCCACTGGTCTGGCTATTGCTGGATTGTCGTCTTGGAGTAGTGCTGCCCTTGCCCCCAGGTCACTGCCACCTGCGGTCATTTTAAATAGTCTGTAAAAGTCATAGCGTCATAGATGGTTACAGCATGGAAACAGGCCCTTCTGCCCAGCTTGTCCATGCCGCCCAGTTTCTATCACTAAGCCAGTCCCACTTGCCCGCATTTGGCCCATATCCCTCGATACCTACCCTGCCCATCTAACTGTCTAACTGCCTTTTTAAAATATTTTATTAAGGTATTTGAAAATTTTTATAACAGTAACATAAACAATGATATCATAATGGTAAAATAAACATTTCCCCCCCCAGCCCAATCTTCACACTCCCCAACCATACAACAACAATCCCCCCCACTTTGGAATACAGCATCTGCTGACATTTTAATTTTCCCCGAGAAAGTCGACGAACAGCTGCCACCTCCGGGAGAACCCTAATATTGACCCTCTTAAGGAAAACTTTATTTTCTCGAGACTAAAAAACCCATTAACCCAGGTCTCTGCACTCGGGGGCTTCGAGTCCCTCTACATTAACAAGATCCGTTTGCCAGGGAGGCAAAGGCAAAGATGTCGGCCTCTTTCGCCCCCTGAGCTCCCGGATCTTCCGACACTCCGATCGCTACCTCTGGACTCGGCACCACCCGTGTTTTTAGCACCGTGGACATTGTCTCAGCAAAATCCTGCCAAAACCCTCTAAGCTTCGGGCACGCCCAAAACATGTGGCCGTGATTTGTTGGGCTTCCCGCACACCTCGCACACCTATCCTCAACCCCGAAGAATTTATTCATCCTAGCCACTGTCATGTGTGCCCGGTGGACAACCTTAAATTGTATCAGGCTAAGCCTGGTGCATGATGAGGAGGTACTAACCCTGCTTAGGGCATCCGCCCATAGACCCGCCTCTATCTCTCCTCCTAGCTCGTCCTCCCACTTGCCCTGGAGCTCCTCCACCGGGGTTTCCTCCACCTCCGAAAGCTCCTGGTAAATATCCGATACCTTCCCCTCTGCCACCCAGGTACTGGAGACTACTCTATCCTGTATCCCCTGTGGCGGCAGCAGTGGAAAGGCCGGCACCTGTTTTCTCAGGAAGTCTCGCACCTGCAAACCTCCATGGGTCTACTCCCCCCATCTGTTCCTTAAAACCCTTCAATTCCTTTGCTGCAGCCACCCTCCTCCCTGTCCTGGATTTTGACCTGTCCAATACCGGATCAATGACTGGGTTGAAGTCCCCTTCCATGGTCTAACTGCTTTTTAAATGAAAAAAATGTATCTGCCTCTACCACTGCCTCTGACAGCTGATGCTCACCACCCTATGTGTAAAGAAATTTCCCCTCTCACCTTAGACCTATGCCCTCTAGGTCTAGGCTCCTTTACCTTTGGGATAAGATGTTGACTATCTATCTGATTTATGCCCCTCATTATTTTATAAACCTCTATAAGATCACCCCTAAGCCTCCTACGCTCCAGGGAAAAAGGTCCCAGCCTAACCAGCCTCTCCTGAAAGCTCAGACCATTGTGTCCTGTTTAACAATATCCTTCATATAATAGGGTGTCCAGAACTGAACACAGTATTCCATGTGTGGTCTGACTAATGACTTGTACAACTTTAACAAGACGTCTCAACTCCTGTATTCATCCAAGGTGGCCAGCAGGGGTTTGCTCACTAACATGGCTGCCAATCTCTCAAACTCTATTTACCGTTCTGTGGACCACTATGTTTTCACTTGTTACCGCAACATGTCCAACCTGCACTTATTTAAATCTGTAACTGAGCCAGTCTCTGTGGTTTTAGTCAAGATGGACGTGGATTTATTGCTTCAGAGTTTCACATGTCTGCATCATGATTAGTTAACTGAGGGTCCCTTGGGGTGTCTGTAATCTTTTGGCATCTTTATTATATCTTCTCTCTGTGCTTTTGTTGATGGGTTTGTATCTTGGTTTTAGAACTCCCTTTGATATCTTCAAACCTTGCCTTGTTTTCAGTTCCTTCTTCAAAATCAAAGACAGCCAGCTGGATTCTCTGTTTCTGAGACTACGCGTTGACGTTAGGTAGGATTAGTGGAGTTCTACGACAGCAAAACCGGTGCTGCACCTGGACCGATTCAACAACCATTAAGGGGCTAGCAACGGTGCCACAATCGATTCCAATGGGAAACGGTGCAGGATTTTCTGGGCTCGGGATTGGCACTCAGGAGGCTGACGAGCTGCAGCCGCACATACACACTTCACTCCCCACACATACCATCCCAGTCAACAAGAGGTCAGCAAGAAGCATGGCTCTGAGGTTCACCGACATGGAACTGGAGACACTGCTGGGCACCGTGAAGGAGAGGCGGGTGACCCCTTACCCTGGGGTGGGAAGGAGGCTGCCAGCCGTTCAACGGGCCTGAGCACAGGTGGCAGAGATGGACAGTGCCATGGATAACACCGACCGGATCAGCCAAAAAACTGCACAACCTCCTCAGGATGGCCAGGGTGGGTAGGCAGCACTGTGCCCCCCACACCAAGCCCCATCCCGCACACCCGTAACCCCGCCCCCCCCACCCACCTGGAGGGCGGACGAACCCCTACTCTGCACCATGTCAGCCACCATGGCTGCGTGCCTTGGCCATTGAACCGACCAGCTACCCATCCCCGGGACTGCATGTGTCACACTGTGCATTTTCTGTTGTCCCCGGCCCCAGTCACAGCCAGAACCCTGTGTGACGACCAGTGACGAAGATGATACTGACAAGGCCGGGATCCCTCATCCCACATACTGAGACACCCCAGAGCCCAAGCCTGGGGATGACAGTGACTTCCCGTCACCACTGTCTCATAGAACATACAGTGCAGAAGGAGGCCATTCGGCCCATCATGTCTGCACCGACTCACTTAAGCCCTCGCTTCCACCCTATCCCCGGAACCCAATAACCTCTCCTAACCTTTTTGGTCACTAAGAGCAATTTATCATGGCCAATCCACCCAACTTGCACGTCTTTGGACTGTGGGAGGAAACTGGAGCACCCGGAGGAAACCCACGCAGACACGAGGAGAACATGCAGACTCCGCACAGACAGTGACCCAGCAGGGAATCGAACCTGGGACCCGGGCGCTGTGAAGCCACAGTGCTATCCACTTGTGCTACCGTGCAGAATCTCCAATCTCCGATACCCAGTCTCCAATACCCTCCACCATCCCAGAGACACTCACCTCAGCTTGGCACTTTAGTGAAGAGGCTCCTGGAACACTATCTGGTGCACACCACACATATGCGCCGATACAGTAGGTGGAGGTAGGAGCCCCCGGGCGGGCGGACAGTTGGTGGGAAAGCTGACCCCAGGGGCTAGCTGCCATCCAGACAGGTTTAGGGCTATTGAAACGGATAGCCCCATCAATAGTGGAGATGAAATCACAGAGCCGTGGACTTTATGAGGGGTTGTTTCCAAGTATCCAGCACCTGCAGCCCCCACATGAACCCTGCTCCATCTGACCCTATATGGATTTCCACTGCACCAACCACTCCAGCATCTTTCAATATTGACCACTAAAGGTAAAAGAGCAAGGGTAGCAAAGTGGTGTAGTGGTTAGCATTGCTGCCTCACGGCGCTGAGTTCCCAGGTATGATCCCGACTCTGGGTCACTGACTGGAGCACATTCTCCCTGTGATTGTGTGTGTTTCGCCCCCACAAACCAAATATGTGCAGGGTAAGTGGATTGGTCACGTTAAATTGCCCCTCAATTGGAAAAAATGAATTGGGTACTCTAATTTTTTTAAAAATAAATAAATAAAAGAGTTAATACCCTCCAGACCGGGCAACATCCTGGTAAACCTCTTCTGCACCCTCGCCAAAGCATCCACATCCTTCTGATAGTGTGGCGACCAGAATTGTGTGCAATACTCCAAGTGTGGCCTAACTAAGGTTCTGTACAGCTGCAGCATCATTTGCCAATTTTTATACTTAGTGCCCTGACCGATGAAGGCAATTGTGCCGTATGCCTTCTTGTCTACCTTCTCCACCTGTGTTACCACTTTTTGAGATCTGTGGATCTGTACGCTCAGACCTCTCTGTCAGTACTCCTCAGCGTTCTCGCATATTATTATTTACTGTATAATTCTTACTTGTATTAGACCTTCCAAAATGTATTACTTCACATTGCCCAGATCAAACTCCATCTGATTTATAATCTGCTGTATCCTCTGATAGTCCTCAACACTAGGGGCAGCACGGTAGCATAGTGGTTAGCATCAATGCTTCACAGCTCCAGGGTCCCAGGTTCGGTTCCCGGCTGGGTCACTGTCTGTGTGGAGTCTGCACGTCCTCCCCGTGTGTGCGTGGGTTTCCTTCGGGTGCTCCGGTTTCCTCCCACAGTCCAAAGATGTGCGGGGTTAGGTGGATTGGCCATGCTAAATTGCCCGTAGTGTCCTAAAAAGTAAGGTTAAGGGGGAGTTGTAGGGTTACGGGTATAGGGTGGATACGTGAGTTTGAGTAGGGTGATCATTGCTCGGCACAACATCGAGGGCTGAAGGGCCTGTTCTGTGCTGTACTGTTCTAAATATCCGCAACTCCATCAGTCTTTGTGCCATCCAGAAACACTGACACAGTGCCAGAGTGGATGGAACTGCTGTCTCACAGTGTCAAGGACCCGGGTTTGATTCTGACCTCACGTGACTGCCCGTGTGGAGTTTGCGCTTTCTCCCCATGTCTGCGTGCGTTTCCTCCGGGTGCTCTGGTCTCCTCCCACAGTCTAAAGATGTGCGGGTTAGGTCGATTAGCCATGATAAATTGCCCCTTAAATGTCCAAAGACATTTGGGTTATATCATAGATATCATAGAATTTACAGTGCAGAAGGCTCTTGGAAAGAGCACCCTACCCAAGGTCAACACCTCCACCCTATCCCCAAAACCCAGTAACCCCACCCAACACAAAGGGCAATTTAAGACACTAAGGGCAATTTATCATGACCAATCCACCTAACCTGCACATCTTTGGACTGTGGGAGGAAACTGGAGCACTCGGAGGAAACTCACGCACGCAGGGGGAGGATCTGCAGACTCCGCACAGACAGTGACCCAAGCCGGGAATCGAACCTGGGACCCTGGAGCTGTGAAGCAATTGTGCTATACACAATGCTACCGTGCTGCCCCTTACAGAGATAGAACGGAGGATTGGGCCTAGGTGGGGTGTTCTTTCGAAGGGTTGGTGCAGACTCGATGGGGCGAATGCCCCCCTTCTGCACTGTAGGGATTCTATGATTCTAAGATTAAAAATCAAACTCCTTTCTTATATAGAGCTGCCTTAACCTGATTAAAGGCCCCTCGCTTCCTTGTCAGCTCAGCTCCCAAATCCTGCTAAATCCTCCCATTTCAACTCGCAGTTTTCTTTGCCTACTTCAGGATCTTCTCCTTCTCCCTAAAGCTGTGGAAGAATAATAAGCACTCGAGGTGGCTTGTTCAGTCAAGGCTTCGGTGGACCCTGTTCAGCTCCAGAGGGGACGCAGATTTGACCTCAGCCATCATCTTCTGAAACATCTGCGACAAGTATTCAGTGGGCATCAGGCCCTCCACTTCATCCGGTAACACCCACGATTCGGAGGTTCTGCCTCCTTGACCGATTTTCTAGCTCGTCGACCTTAGCCTTAAATTGTTTAGATAAGCCACCACCGCCATCTCAGTTTCCAATAATGCAAGCTGCTCACCTTGTGTGGTCAGGGCCTTCTCCACCTCCTCAAGCACCTCACCATGATTCCTTACTACTTCGGAAGTTTTGTCAAGTTTTTTCCGAATGGGGCCCAGTGTATCCTCAATCGACTCTAGCAGCCTCTCTGACATCACCTTCCAATGCCGTTCAAAGTGCTTCTCAACCTCACTTCTTATTTAAAAAATATGTTTAATAAGGCATTTATAAAGAAACATCAAACAAACCCACATCCAGGATGAAAACGATAACCAACAGGGGAACAAGGCATAACTCAATAAATAGCCAACAACCGCACCCCGCCCTCCCCACCATACAACACCCCCACCCCCTGTGCCTCTGCTTTTTCTAGTTAATCCTAATCGTCATCCCCCCGGCACCCCCCCCCCCCCCCCCCCCCCCCACTCCGCTGACTTAACTGTCCTGGAAGAAATCAGTGAATGATTTCCATCTCCGGACACTTCCATTGACTCCCTGAAGGTAAATTTAATTTTCTCCAATCTAAGGATTCCCGGTTTGGGTTACTGTCTGTGGAGTTTGCAAGTTATCCCCATGTCTGCATGGGTTTCTTTCAGATGCTCCGGTTTCCTCCCATGGTCCCAAAAGACGTGATGATCAGTTGATTCGGCATTCTGAATTCTCCCTCAGTGTACCCGAACAGGTGCCGGATGTGACGATTTTCATACTAACTTCATTGCAGTGTTAATGTAAGCCTACTTGTGACAATAAAGATTATTATTATTATTGATATGTGATAAATATCTTTCAACATTTCTTTCTTCGAGTCATTTGATACCCAATGTGTGTTCCTAACTCTCCCATGCCCTACCGATGGTATCTCATGTGCTACCTGCAGTACTTCCCTCGGACTCTCTGTAATCGTGGATGAAGCTACAACCTTCACTCTTCCAAATCAGTCCATAGAAGTCTACTCCATCCACTGGGAATTTCTTAATCACTCCCAACAACTACTGGACCTGACACTAAATCACAATCCAATTGTACTTTATATAATGGAACTAGGATACAATTTCCACCTATCACATTCACTAATACCTTGGGCTGGATTCTCCGTTTGAGAGAATAAGTCCCCACTCCAGCGTAAAAACAATGGCGTTTTACGTCAGGAAAACTGGCGCAAAACGGCCACTGATTTCCTGCTCCGGGGGTGGGGGGGGGGGGGGGGGGGGCGACTAGCAGCCAGGTAGCATTGAGCTCCCAGCTCTAGCTGCCAGTACGGCCCGGAGCATTGCTGGGTCCGTGGCTGTGCATGCACACGGCGGTGGCCTGCAGGGGCCGCACATGCTTCATGGCGGACGCAGCCCACGGACCCAGACTGCAAAACTAGTCCCCCCCTACGGCCGACTCACGTGCCCCGGACCACCCCCCCCCCCCCCCCCCCCCCACAACCCCAAATGAAGACCCCCTGCTTGCGGATTGCCTCTCCTCAACTGTGGCAGCGCTGGACTGAGTCCGCAGCCGTCACGCTGAGTACCCGATGGGTGAGGCCATGAGAGTCCCACGCCATTGTGAACTCGGCCGGGTGGGGACGGAGCAAGAAAAATGAAAATGAAATGAAAATCGCAAGTCAGCTTCAAATGAAGTTACTGAGAAAAGCCCCTAGTCGCCACATTCCGGCCCCTTGTTCGGGGAGGCTGGTACGGGAATTGAACTGCACTGCTGGCCTGCCTTGGTCTGCTTTAAATGCCAACTCTTTAGCCCTGGGCTCAATGCGGAGTGAGCCTCAGGCAACAGCTTGAGGCTGTGGATATCTTTTCAGGGGGCGGAGCATCGAAAAAGCGGTGCCACCCCCGATTTTGTCGTCATCGGGGATTCTCCATCCCGTCGCCGAATGTGATTTCGACATCGGGGATTAGAGAATCCAGCCCCTTAGCTTTCATTGAGCTCTCTGAAAGGAAAACCAAGTCCTTCTCCAGTAAGAGAGTTTGAGTGGCCCCATGTCCCTTAAGATAGTTATGGATTTGGCTACATCAGTTGTTAAAAATGGGGTGATCTCCCCCAAACACCCTGTATCTCTCTCCTCTACCTCATTCATCACACCTGCTCCCACAGTGTTTACTTCAGGTCTCCTAAGACCAGTTAAAGCTACAGTCTGCCCTGTAGTATTCTCCACTTTTGTTCCCTTTGCAGAATCCTCCTTATAAACTCCCACATGTCGCAAGGGCTTGCCTTGAAACTTCTAACATGCGGAACAAACGTGTCCCACCTTATTACAATGGTAACACATAGGCTTTCGAGTCTCACTTCACACTCAGTACCTTTCTTTTTTGTTTGAGGAGGAGATCCGGGAACATTCCCAGCTACCCATTCGTTACCTTGGCTACTTGCCTTCCTTTCACTCTCCCACTTCCTATCCTTTTCAATATTACGGGGGTGATGGAACAAAGGTTTAAATTTATGGATCAGCTCATAATCGGCAGCCATAATTGCTGCCTGCCTATCAGTCATCACCCTCTGGTCTTCAACATGAGTTCTTATCATCGAAGGAATGGAATTCTTCATTTCCTCTAAGAGAATGAGCCTCATAGGTAGTTGCAACTTCCAATGCTCGTACCATATATCAAAATTGTTCTGCTTAACCTTTTGAAATCGGCATACTTCTGTTCTTATGAACCAATTCATATGCACCCAGAATAACCCTTTTGTTACCTCATCATAATTCTTAGACTCCCGCTCTGACAGGGAAGCATAAACTTCCTGTGCCCACCCCGTCAGTTTACTCCACATGGGTAATATCCACTTTGCTATTGGATACTCTATTTGAGTTGCTATTTTCTCAAAAGCCTTAAAAAAATTCCATCGCCTTCTCCTCAAATTTTGAGTGTGTCTGTATAAATTTAAACATATCACCCCTGGGTTCCGTTCTAAGATTAAGCTCCCCCCTAGTTCCTGGCAGCTCCCCTATAATTTCCAATAACGTAAACTGGAATTCTCCCTCATTTGCTCTTTCCTCTCTCAAATTCCAACCTCCTCATTTCCACCTCCATTTCTTTTTCCTCTTCTCCATTTATTTTTCTATTCTGTTTAATTCTCTTTCATGCTCGAAATGCAACCGAATTCTCTCCAGCTCAATTTCCCCACCAGAAAATGTCCTTGATGCTACACTACTTCGTGGTCGCTCCTGTGGTTTTTTTTTTCAATTTTAAAAGCTGAACAATCGCATCAGTTATCTCCATCTTCCTAGCTCTAGCTGGCACCTCTATTTTTAATTCCCCAGCCAATTCGACCAGCTTGTCTGTTCAAAGCTTTTTTAAATAAACCAGAGATAAGTCGTCCACTTGAAGGAAACCGTTAGCAGCTTCCAGAGTCATCTTGTTATATTGCTGCAAACCTGGTTTCTCATTTTTAATTCATACTGTCATCTAAATTTTGATGTCTACCCTTCCAAAGATCCCAGACCCAAGGCCCAAATTATGTTACGACACCTTGTGCATGGTCAATTCCAGCCCCACTTGTCCCGGAGTCACAACACAAATGAATTAACCAATAATCCTTAGAAAAATACCCAATGTCTTTGGCCCTTGGCTGCCCAATAATTGCAGTCACCAGGTTTGTAAATTAAAACACAATCAGTTTACTTATAACAAGAACCATAATGAAATATGCAGTAAATACAATTGGCTAACTATTATCTAATTCCTAACTTCCCTCATGAGGGGCCTCACGGTAGCATGGTGGTTAGCATCAATGCTTCACAGCTCCAGGGTCCCAGGTTTGATTCCCGGCTGGGTCACTGTCTGTGTGGAGTCTGCACGTCCTCCCCGTGTGTGCGTGGGTTTCCTCCGGGTGCTCCGGTTTCCTCCCACAGTCCAAAGATGTGCGGGTTAGGTGGATTGGCCATGCTAAATTGCCCGTAGTGTAAGGTTAATGGGGGGATTGTTGGGTTACGGGTCTACGGGTTACGTGGGTTTAAGTAGGGTGATCATTGCTCGGCACAACATCGAGGGCCGAAGGGCCTGTTCTGTGCTGTACTGTTCTATGTTCTATGTTCCCACTTTAACTTGCCCCCAAGCTTCACACACATTCTGACACACACACATAGGGGCGGAAAGGGGTACAAACTGTAAGTAAAAGGGAAAGAGTCTTTGTTTCAGATGGTGAGTTTTAGCACCATATTCCTCTTCCTCCTTTGCTTTCAGTTTGTGAGCTTTTACCAAAGATTCATTCAGGCCTCTGTAATTCAGGCTACAGAACTCATAGCCTTTCTGGAGAGAGACAGCACGATATTATCTTTGTCTGGAGCTATAATGGTTTTCCTGTCAATTCATTCATTCAGATTCTCTGCAGCTTCAGAAATACAGCATTCACAGCTTTTCTGGAGAAAACAAGGAGGAGAGAGAATAGGACCCTGTCCCAGTACTTCCAGGAGTCAAACTGCTCCCTGAGGGTTCTAGGAACCATCCCACTGAGATAAGATCCAATCACCACCTGTACCATGCAGAGTACGACCTTTTGTCTAATCCATTGGCCAGCAGCCAGTCAATCGAACCGAATCCCACCTCACCTCTGTCTCTGGTGCTGAAAAGGTTGAAGCTCCTGTTCAAACCAGCAGAGACGAGCAAAGCCCTGAAACTTCAGAATTCTGCTGTTTGACTTAAAGACACATGTCCAATAATCATCGGGAAAAATAAAAGAAAGGGGAAATAAGGGAATAATCAGAAAGGACCCTTACATGAGGGACCACTCCACTAGTCCAGGGTGTCGTATATTCGGTACTGACCCTTTGACAGTGCAGCAATCCTTCAGTACTGACCCTCTGACAGTGCAGCACTCCCTCAGTACTAACCCTCTGATAGTGCAGCACTCCCTCAGTACTGGCCTTCTGACAGTGCAGCACTCCCTCAGTACTAACCCTCTGATAGTGCAGTATTGTTTTAGTACTGACCCTCTGAGAGAAGCATTTCTCAGCAGTGACCCTCTGAGAGTGCGGCACTGCATCAATACTGGCTCTCCGACAGTGCAGCATTTTCTCAGGACTGAAGCTCTGACAGTGCAGCATTCCCTCAGTACTGACCCTCTGACAGTGCAGCATTCCCTCAGTACTGACCCTCTGATAGTGCAGCACTCCCTCAGTACTGACCCTCTGACAGTGCGGCACTCCCTCAGTACTGACCCTCTGACAGTGCAGCACTCCCTCGGTACTGACCCTCTGACATTGCAGCACTCCCTCAGTACTAGTCCTCTGACTATGCAGCACTCCCTCAGTACTGACCCTCTGACAGTGCGGCGCTCCCTCAGTACTGACCCTCTGACAGTGCAGCATTCCCTCAGTACTGGTCCTCTGACTATGCAGCACTCCCTCAGTACTGACCCTCTGACAGTGCAGCACTCCCTCAGTACTGACCTTCTGACAGTGCAGCACTCCTTCAGTACTGACCCTCTGACAGTGCAGCACTCCCTCAGTACTGACCCTCTGACAGTGCAGCACTCCCTCAGTACTGACCCTCTGACAGTGCAGCACTCCCTCAGTACTGACCCTCTGACAGTGCAGCACTCCCTCGGTACTGACCCTCTGACATTGCAGCACTCCCTCAGTACTAGTCCTCTGACTATGCAGCACTCCCTCAGTACTGACCCTCTGACAGTGCGGCGCTCCCTCAGTACTGACCCTCTGACAGTGCAGCATTCCCTCAGTACTGGTCCTCTGACTATGCAGCACTCCCTCAGTACTGACCCTCTGACAGTGCAGCACTCCCTCAGTACTGACCTTCTGACAGTGCAGCACTCCTTCAGTACTGACCCTCTGACAGTGCAGCACTCCCTCAGTACTGACCCTCTGTCAGTCCAGCAGTCCCTCAGTACTGACCCTCTGACAGTGCAGCACTCCCTCAGTACTGCCCCTCTGACAGTGCAGCACTCCCTCAGTACTGACCCTCCGACAGTGCAGCACTCCCTCAGTACTGACCCTCCGACAGTGCAGCACTCCCTCAGTACTGACCCTCCGACAGTGCAGCACTCCCTCAGTACTGACCCTCCGACAGTGCAGCACTCCCTCAGTACTGACCCTCTGACAGTGCGGCATTCCCTCAGTACTGACCCTCTGACAGTGCGGCACTCCCTCAGCACTGACCCTCTGACAGTGCAGCACTCCCTCAGTACTGACCCTCTGACAGTGCAGCACTCCCTCAGTACTGACCCTCTGACAGTGCGGCACTCCCTCAGTACTGACCCTCTGACAGTGTGGGACTCCCTCAGTACTGACCCTCTGACAGTGCAGCACTCCCTCAGTACTGACCCTCTGACAGTGTGGGACTCCCTCAGTACTGACCCTCTGACAGTGCGGCACTCCCTCAGTACTGACCCTCTGACAGTGCAGCATTCCCTCAGTACTGACCCTCTGACAGTGCGGCACTCCCTCAGTACTGACCCTCTGACAGTGCAGCACTCCCTCAGTACTGACCCTCTGACAGTGCAGGCACTCTCAGTGTTGCTCAGTGAGGTTTGGGATTGAGCACAGGGGCAGGTCATTACTTGCTGCCAGTTGTAACATCAGCTTCGGTCTGCGTGTTTCCACACTCTGGGCTCTGGCGAGACGTTCTGCCCACATGTGGCCCCTGTCCTGATGTCTGCTGACTGCCCGGAGAGGCTGTGAGTGGACTGGGTAGTGCAGGGGCAGAGAAGGCTCTGCTCTCTCTCTCTCATTCTCTGCACACTCCGAGTTCCGGGGCAATAGCTGCAAAGTGAATGGAGGAGTGTCTGCCATTCACACACTCAGCATCAACCAATCCCTTCGCAGCTCTTGCTGAGTCTGTCTGCGATTCAGCTCAACCTGCAGCAGCATCGCCTTCAGCTGAACCTCACTATGCCTGGCATTTATCATCTCCTCATTTCAGTGGCTCTCGGCCTTTTGGGATTGTTGGGAATCATCCTGCTGTGTGCAACGACCCGGGACCTGGAGCAACCTCCTCCTCACAAGGTGAGTTCTGTCCACTCCCCTTCCTGTAGCTACAGGGTGAACACCTGGAAACTGTGCCTGTCAGCCTCGCCTCCCTCTTAGCTGTCAGTCTGCACCGCCAGCCTGGGAAACAGTCATAGCTTCAAAATTAACCGTTTTACAGCCACTTTCAGCTCAGCGTAGGGCGGAGTCCCAGTGTGTTTCTCGAGCCCAGTGTGTTTCCAGACGCCAATGTGTTTCTAGTACTCGTTTGTTTCCAATGCCCAGTGTGTTTCCAGAGCCTAGTATATTTCCAATGCCCAGTGTGTTTCCAGAGCCCAGTATATTTCCAATGCCCAGTGTGTTTCCAGAGCCCCATGTTTCTGGAGCCCAGTGTGTTTCCAGAGCCGTGTTTCTGGAGCCCAGCC
Source organism: Scyliorhinus canicula (assembly GCF_902713615.1). Lineage (NCBI taxonomy): Eukaryota > Metazoa > Chordata > Chondrichthyes > Carcharhiniformes > Scyliorhinidae > Scyliorhinus > Scyliorhinus canicula. The sequence goes on along the minus strand of NC_052166.1, from coordinate 15,722,605 downwards.
CAGTGTATTTCCAGAGCCGTGTGTCTAGAGCCCAGTGTGTTTCCAGAGCCGTGTGTCTAGAGCCCAGTGTATTTCCAGAGCCGTGTGTCTAGAGCCCAGTGTGTTTCCAGAGCCGTGTGTCTAGAGCCCAGTGTGTTTCCAGAGGCTAATGTCTTTCCAGAGCCCAGTTTGTTTCTTGTCTGCCGTGTTTGCTGCCTCCGGTGTTTACCTAGCGTTTACTGTGTCCTTGTTTACCGTGTCCCGTAACTGGCGATCACCGTTTGCGGTATTTATTGTTTCCCTTGTTAGCCGAGGCTAAGGAGGAGTGTGCAGACACAGATCAGGAGTGTGCAGGGACACAGATCAGGAGTGTGCAGGGATACAGATTAGGAGTGTGCAGGGATACAGATTAGGAGTGCGCAGACACAGATCAGGAGTGTGCAGAGATACACGTTCCAGGTTTTCAGAAAGATGCAGCTCCTGTGCCGATATTCCTAAGTATGAGAGTACGGGTTCCTGCCCAGAAACTGCCTCATTCTAAACCTACCGTGGAGTGTGACAGGTTGGTATTGAGGATATTGAATGGGGAGCAGTCAAGAGCACGGTGCGGTGTATATTCTGGAGAAATAGGGGTCTCCAATGCAGCTGGGACATTTGCTGGGAAGCTTCATTTCCAGCAACACCCCCTCCCCCCCCCCCCCCCCCGCCGTACCACAGGTATAGCATCCTGGCCAATCATTCGAACCATTTCTCTCCCCTCAGACCTTCTGGCCCCTTTCTAACAGGGAGCAGACTCAGAATGCAGCCGCTGTCAGTCTCTGCCTGGGTTCCCTCTGCTGTTGCTTCACACACAAATCCTTACCCTGGCATTTCCAGCAATTCAGCTTTGAGGGAACGCCACTCAGAATCAAAGCTGTGTGTGGTGACAGAAGGCTGGAACCACAACAATTTCACACTTCTCACAGATGCTGCAGTCACGAATTATCACTGTGCCAGGTTGACGAATCGCCATCCAAAGCAGACAGAGCTCTTTGATCAATGGCAAAAGAGCTGACATCAAGAGACAATTTTTAAACGATTAAACGCTGGTGGAATGGATTCAAAATAAACTTCAAATAGAGAAATAGACACTTGAAGGAAAACTATACTGATGCACCATCAATTGGATTCGGGTCGTGAAGAAGTTCCAAATATCAGGCTTTAATGAACTAGTTGTATGCCCGGCAGTCGACTTACAGGGAAAGGCCGACTGCCGGCTGCTACGGGTTCTTATACCCCGCCTCGTAGGAGGGGCTACTGGCCTTACAGCCAATCGGCGAGCAGTCGCATGACTGACCTCAGCCAATTGGCAGAGAGACACATGACCTGCCTGAGCCAATGGGCAGCGAGTCCTCTGCACCAATGGCAGCACTACTCTGAGGTATTGTAAACCTCCTAGTCATACCACCACATTTACTAAGGATACAGTCCCACACCCACTGACTCACTGGGAGACAGTTCCACACACACTGGGTGCGATTCTCCGCCCCCCACGACGGGTTGGAAAATAGTGGGAGGGCCTAACCGACATTTTTCCTGACCTCCCGCTATTCTCCCCCCCCCCCCCCACGGCCGCCCCACGACACGAATCGCTGCTCGCCGTTTTTTATGGCGAGCAGCGATTCTCCCCTAGCTGATGGGCCGATTTCCCAGGCCTTTACGGCCGTTTTCACGAACTCCAACACACCTGCTCTCACAGTTCGTGAAAACGGCCGCAAAGTGCCGTTCTGGAGAACCATGCCACCGATTGGCACGGCCGCACCACGGGTGGCATGGGCCCGCGATCAGTGGGCACCGATCGCGGGCAGCGGGTCCAAACCCCGCTCACTCTTTGTTCCTCCGCCGCCCCGCTGGATCAGTCCACGGGGCGGCTGAGGGGCATAACGGCCCGCGCAAGCGCGGGTTTCACGCATATGCGTGATGACGTCATCCAGGCATGCGCGGATTGGAGCCGTCCAATCCGCGCATGCGTGGCTGACGTTATCGTTTGCGTCAGCCGCCGTTAACCTTGGCGCGCGGGGTTAGCGAAGTTCGCTAAGCCTGCGATGCCGAGGTTCACGGGGCCCCGACCGGGGAGCAGAATCGGGTCCTGGGAGGGGGCGCAGAGGCTGCTGTGAAACACGGCCAGTTTCACGGCAGCCTTCACGATTCTCCGCATTTGCGGAGAATCGCGCCCACTGACTCTCACTGGGGGACAGTCCCACACACACTGACTCACTGGGAGACAATCCCACACACACTGACTCTCACTGGGACACAGTTCCACACACATTGACTCTCTCTGGGGGACAGTTCCACACACACTGACTCTCACTGGGACACAGTCCCACACACACTGACTCTCACTGGGACACAGTCCCACACACACTGACTCTCACTGGGGGACAGTTCCACACACACTGACTCTCACTGGGGGACAGTTCCACACACACTGACTCTCACTGGGGTACATTTCCACACACACTGGCTCTCACTGGGGGACAGTTCCACACACACTGACTCTCACTGGGGGACAGTTCCACACACACTGACTCTCACTGGGGGACAGTCCCACACACACTGACTCTCACTGGGACACAGTTCCATACACATTGACTCTCACTGGGGTACATTTCTACACACACTGGCTCTCACTGGGGGACAGTTCCACACACACTGACTCTCACTGGGGGACAGTTCCACACACACTGACTCTCACTGGGGTACAGTTCCACACACACTGACTCTCACTGGGGGACAGTTCCACACACACTGACTCTCACTGGGGGACAGTTCCACACACACTGACTCTCACTGGGGGACAGTTCCACACACACTGACTCTCACTGGGGTACAGTTCCACACACTGACTCTCACTGGGGTACAGTTCCACACACTGACTCTCACTGGGGTACAGTTCCACACACACTGACTCTCACTGAGGGACAGTTCCGCACACACTGACTCTCACTGGGGGACAGTTCCACACACATTGACTCTCACTGGGGTACAGTTTCATACACACTGACTCTCACTGGGGGACAGTTCCACACACACTGACTCTCACTGGGGTACATTTCCACACACACTGGCTCTCACTGGGGGACAGTTCCACACACACTGACTCTCACTGGGGGACAGTTCCACACACACTGACTCTCACTGGGGGACAGTTCCACACACACTGACTCTCACTGGGTTACAGTTCCACACACTGACTCTCACTGGGGTACAGTTCCACACACTGACTCTCACTGGGGTACAGTTCCACACACACTGACTCTCACTGAGGGACAGTTCCGCACACACTGACTCTCACTGGGGGACAGTTCCACACACATTGACTCTCACTGGGGTACAGTTTCATACACACTGACTCTCACTGAGGGACAGTTCCGCACACACTGACTCCCACTGGGAGACAGTCCCACACACACTGACTCTCACTGGGAGACAGTTCCCCACACACTGATTCTCACTGGTGTACAGTTCCACACACACTGAATCTCACCGTGTGACAGTTCCACACACACTGACTCTCACTGGAGACGGCTCCACACACACTGACTCTCAGTGTGGGACAGTTCCAGTCAGTGTGTATGGAAATGTAACCCAGTAACCCCACCTATACTTTTGGACTCAAAGGGCAATTTAGCATGGCCAAAACATTTGGACAGTGGGAGGAAACCGGAGCGCCTGGAGGAAACAAACGCACATATGGGGAGAACGTGCAGAATCCACACAGGCAGTGACCCAAACCGGGAATCGAACTTGGGGACCCAGGAGATGTGAAGCAACTGTGCTAATCACTGTGCTACCGTGCTGCACTCGCTCATCGTGCTTTCACTCACTCCTGAAAATAAAATTGCTTATTGTCACAAGTAGGCTTCAAGGCTTCAAATTAAGTTACTGTGAAAAGCCCCTAGTCACCATATTCCGGTGCCTGTTCAGGGAGGCTGGTACAGGAATTGAACCGTGCTGCTGGCCTGCCTTGGTCTGCTTTTAAAGCCAGTGATTTAGCCCAGTGTGCTAAACCAGCCACTTATTAATAATTTTAAGCTACAGGCCCCAGCGACAGTTACTCCCTCCGGATCCTCTTTACACTCACTCTTCCTGGTGACGGTTACGATCTCTGGATACTCTTTTCACTCGCTCTTCTTGGTGATGGTTACTATCTCCGGATCCTCTTTACACTCACTCTTAGAACATAGAACTGTACAGCATAGTACAGGCCCTTTGGCCCATGATGTTGTGCAGAACAGGTCTGAAACTAAGATCAAATCAACCTACTCCCAATCATTCTAGTGCACTCCATATGCCTATCCAATAACCGCTTGAAAATTCCTAAAGTATCCGACTCCTCTACCATAGCTGGGAGTGCGTTCCATGCCCCAACCACTCTCTGAGTAAAGAACCTACTTCTGACATCCCTCCTATATCTTCCACCATGAACCTTATAGTTATGCCCCCTTGTAACAGCTCCATCCACCCAAGGAAAAAGTCTCTGAACGTCCACTCTATCTATCCCTCTTATCATCTCATACACCTCAATTAAGTCGCCTCTCATCCTCCTTTGCTCCAATGAGAAAAGCCCTAGCTCCTTCAACCTATCCTCATAAGACCCACCCACCAATCCAGGCAGTGCAAAATCTCCTTTGCACCTTTTGCAATGCTTCCACATCCTTTTTATAATGAGGTGACCAGAACTGCACACAATACTCCAAATGCGGTCTAACCAAGGTCCTGTACAGATGCAGCATAACTTCATGGCTCTTAAATTCAATCCCCCTGTTAATAAATGCTAACACACTAGAGGCTTTCTTCACGGCTCTATCCACTTGGGTGGCAACTTTCAGAGATCTCTCTGCTCATCCACATGATTCAGAACCCTGCCGTTAACCATACAATCCGCATTCAAATTTGTCCTACCAAAATGAATCACCTCACACTTATCAGGGTTAAACTCCATCTGCCACTTTTCAGCCCAGCTCTTCATCTATCAATGTCGCTTTGCAGCCTACAACAGCGCTCCACATTATCCACTACTCCACCAATCTTGGTGTCATCAGCAAATTTACTAACCCAACCTTCAACTCCATCATCCAAGTCATTGATAAAAGTCACAAATAGCAGAGGACCCAGCACTGATCCCTGTGGTACACTGCTGGTGACTGGGCTCCAGGTTGAAAATTTACCATCTTGCACCATCCTCTGTCTTCTATGTGATAGCCAGTTACTTATCCAATCGGCCAAATTTCCCTCTATGCCATGCCTCCTTACTTTCTGCATGAGCCGACCATTGGGCACCTTATCAAACGCCTTACTAAAATCCATGTATACAACATTAACTGCTCTACCTTCATTTATGTACTTAGTTACCTCCTCAAAGAATACAGACAAACTTGTGAGGCAAGACTTACCCCTCACAAATCCGTGCTTAATGTCCTGGATTAAGCTGTATCATTCCAAATTATCATAAATCCTATCCCTCAGGACCCTTTCCAATAATTTACCTATGACCGAAATGAGACTAACCGGCCTATAATTCCCAGGTTATACCTATTCCCGTACCAGCCTCCCCGGACAGGCGCCGGAATGTGGCGACTAGGGGCTTTTCACAGTAACTTCATTGAAGCCTACTCGTGACAATAAGCGATTTTCTATTTCTATTTTCTATTCCCTTTCTTGAACAAGGGGACAACATTCACCTCTTTTCAGTCTTCTGGAACTATTCCTGTAGACAGTGAGGACATAAAGATCAAAGCCGAAGGCTCTGCAATCTCATCCCTCGCCTCCCAAAGAATCCTAGGATATATCCCATCAGGCCCAGGGGACTTATCTATCCTCAGGCTTCTCAAAATTTCTAACACACCTTCCTTCCGAATATCTACCTCCTCCAGCCTACCAGCCTGTATCATACTATCCTCCTCAACAACATGGCCCCTCTCCTTTATGAACACTGAAGATAAGTATTCATTTTGGGCCTCTCCTATATCTTCAGACTCCATACACACGTTCCCACTACTGTCCTTGACAGACCCTAACTTCACCTTGGTCATTCTTTTATTCCTCACATAAGTGTACTTGCCCTGCCGTATGTTCCTATCCCTCTCCATTGCTGTAGTGACTATCTCCAAAGTGCTCTCCCACAACCAAATCTAACATGAAATGAAAATGAAATGAAATGAAATGAAATGAAATGAAAATCGCTTATTGTCACGAGTAGGCTTCAATGAAGTTACTGTGAAAAGCCCCTTTTGGCCTGGTTCATTACCCAGTACCAAATCCAATGTGGCCTCGCCTCCTGGCTGTCAATCCATGTATTGTGTGAGGAAACCCTTCTGCACACACTGGATAAAAACAGCCCCATCCAAACTATTCAAATTGTACTGGTTCCAATCAATATTTGGAAAGTTAAAGTCACCCATGACAACTACCCTGTGACTACCTCACCTATCCAAAATCTGCATTGCAATCTTTTCCTCCACATCTCTGTTACTGTTTGGGTGCCTTCTCGGTGATGGTTACTCCCTCTGGATCTTCTTTTCACACACTCTTCTTGGACACGGTTACTCCCTCCGGATCCTCTTTTCACACACTCTTCCCGGTGATGGTTACTCTCTCCGGATCCTCTTTTCACTCATTCTTCTTGGTGATGGTTACTATCTCCGGATCCTCTTTTCACTCACTCTTCTCGGTGACGGTTAGTCTCTCTGGATATTCTTTTCACTCACTCTTCTCGGTGACGGTTAGTCTCTCTGGATCCTCTTTTCACTCATTCTTCAGCTGATGGTTAATATCTCCAGCTCCTCTTTTCATCCAGTCTCATTTTAATGCGAGGGAGTATGCAGCTACCAGGATCTGTTTAAAATCAACACTTTCTAATTCTGAATGTGAGGTCTTCTATGTCCTTTTGTGACATTAGGGCAGATTAGTACTTACATCCTCTTGTCGCCTCCAACTCTTTCCTCAGAGCCATCGGCTCTCCGGCCACAATGGTACAAAGGGACTTATACACTCTGGGCACTGGGCACTGACCACTGTGAGCAGGTTTTTTTCAACGACTCTCCATCACCTCTAACCTGGCCCTGGCAAGGGTAACCACGCACTCTGACATTTGAAATGAAATGAAAATCGCTTATTGTCACGAGTCAGCTTCAATGAAGTTACTGTGAAAAGCCCCTAGTCGCCACATTCCGGCGCCTGTTCGGGGAGGCTGGTACGGGAATTGAACCGTGCTGCTGGCCTGCTTTAAAAGCCAGCGATTTAGCCCTGTGCTAAACAGCCCCAGTTTTTGAACCTGTTCGTGTGTGTTCTCAGACTTTTGTATCTCCTGCCCGCTGGAAGAAGTTGGAAGAGTGAATAACTTGGGTGGGAGGGGTCTTTGCTTACGCTGCCTGCTTTCTCAAGGCAGTGGAAGGTGTAGACAGAGTCAATGAATGGGGGGAGAGTTTGCGTGATGGATTGGGCTGTGTTCACAACTCTCTGTAGTTTCTTATGATCTTGGCCGAGCAGTTGCCATGACAAGCTATGATGCAGCCAAATAGGATGCTTTCTAAGATGCATCTGTAAAAATTGTTAAGAGTCAATGTGGACATGACAAATTTCCTTAGTTTCCTGAGGAAGTATAGGCGCTGTTGTGCTTTCTTGGTCATAGTGTCGTCGTGGGTGGACCAGAACAGACTGTTGGTGATGTGCACACCTGGGAATTTGAAGCTGTTAACCATCTCCACCTCAGCACCATTGATGCAGACAGGGGTGTGTCTTTGCTTCCTGAAGTCAATGGCCAGTTCTTTTTGCTGGAAAATGAGATTAAAATAGATAGGTGCTTGATGGCCAGCACGGATGTGATGGGCCAAAGGACCTCTTTCCATGCTGTAAAACCCGATGGATACAGGACAGATCGCCAAGCTGAGAGGATTATCACTTCCCCCTCTGTCCATCATTTAGCCCATTAGTTTACGTCAAGCTGATAGTCATTCAAGAGCCCTTAGCACACAAATCACTTGGATAAAAGGCAACATCCTACCAACTAAGAATTATAGAACCAAGTGCCTCGACATTTTGGGTTTTACCAGAGAAAGGAAGCTGTTTCTCGGTTGAAATTGCCTCATACCCATTCCATCAAATCATGTAAGAATTCAATACAATTCTGAAAAATATCATCTCTTATTTCTCACACTCACCTAACTGCTCTCTCATGGTCACCAAACCTGTGGCAACCTAAATCTCTTTTGCCCATGTCCTAATTCACACCAAATACCATTCTCCTGTTTGCCGCATGTTTGCTCATCCATCCGAGCTCTGGGTTAAACAACGCCTCGATTTTAATGGCCTCACCCCTCTCTATCTCTGGAATCTCCTCCAGCCCCACAGCTCTCCAAGATCTCTGCTGCATTTCTCTAGAAATTCCCAGATTTTAATCATTCCACGATTGGTGACTATATCTTCAGCCGCCTGACTCTGAAGCTCTGAAATTTCCTCCCTAACCTGCTTTGACTTTCTATCTCATTTTCCTAATTTCAGGCACTCCTCGAAGCCGACCTCTTTGACTATTCTTTCAGTCGGTTGGTCCAATTTCTTCTTGAGTGACTTGGTGTCACACTTTGTCTTATAATGTTCTTGTGAAGCATCTTGGGATTTTATGTTAAAGGCTCTCTATAAATGTAAGTTATTGTTCGCAGTTGTAACTTAGGTGTGACTCATAAAGGTCTATTTAAATGAATAGTATTTGTTACCATACGGAGTAATCAGGAAAAGGGAGAGGAGTATTAGATTGGAAAATTAGAATTCCTGCAGTGCAAAAGGAGGCCATTCAGCCCATTGAACCTGCACCAATGTCTTTGATAGACCACCCTACCGAGGCCCAATCTCCCACCCTATTCATGCAACACCTTCCTCAGGGGCAAATTATCATGGCCAATCCACCTAATCAGTACATCTTTGGACTGTAGGAGGAAGCTGGAGCACCCGGAGGAAACCCATGCAGACACGGCGAGAACATGCAAACTACACCCAAGGCTGGAATTGAACCCGGATTCCAGGGGGCCTGGGGATCCCCTTCCAATGAGTTGGGACCTGGGGATGGTGGAATTTGAGGGTCGGGGGCTCGAGAGAGCAGGACACTATTTAAAAATGAAGTCCCGATTTTCCTCTCTCACTGCACTGAGGAGTTTCGGCAAGTGTGGCTCCTCAGCGTCGGAAGCGGAACTTAGTGCAGTCTTGGCTGCGTGTTCCTCACTGAGGCCCTGTATCCAACCCAAGTCATGTTAGATGGCATTGTGTTTCTCGGGACTGGGAGCACCAGGAAACACGGCGAAACGTGCTCACTCTGGGACATAGTGCCCATTTGTTTAAACTATGCGAATTGTCATTGGAGGGAGCACAATACAGAATAATACCAGCACTCCAAGTGTTAAGCTAGGATGATAGGTTATACACACTAGGGATAGTAGTCCTTGGAATTTAGAAAGTTAAGGAGTTACATGATTGAAGTTTTCAACAGGGTGATTTGGAAGAAATTATTCTTGCTTGTTGGGATTTCCAGGGCTGGAGATATAAGGTCTAAAAATTTGTGTCAAATGTTTCAGTTGTAAAAATAGGAACAGGTTTGACAGAGAGAGATGTACAGAACTCTCATCTGCACTTGATGATTGATGTGAGATTATTCATGATTTAAATCAGAGATTGTTGGTGATGTGACCATCAATTCACTCGGAACACGATTGGAAGTAAACTGTGGTTTTAATAGACTTACAACTGAGCCTGCCTGCGACCAGAAGAACTGAGGGCAGGCTCACACAGCTGCAGCTCTTTATACTTCCGGTAATGGGAGGCACCATGGGCGGAGCTGAGGGTGGAGTCCTGTACAAGCTCCTCATCTCCCCCTGTGGGCAGAGCCGCGCAACGGTTCACAGACAGAGCCCACAAGGACACAATACCATACAATACAATACAGTGTGAATTACATTCACCACATTCACCCCCTGTAAAAAAATCAAGTCCAGCGAGGGTGACGGGTCTACAGGTTGAGCCGGTCCGGTGGCCAAGTCATCCTTTGGGATCGGCGGAGGTGGCTGGGTGGTGACGGTTGGTGTGGGTATGGGTGTGGACTCCGGGGGTGTTTCGGTCCGAGCTCCATTCCTGACCGGTGCGACGGGCGAAGGGGGGGAGCAGGAAACCTATAGGCGCGGGGAGGAAACCTATAGGCGCGGGGGTGCAGGGCGTGGGGGGTTGGGTGGGATGTAGTGTGAGTGCGGTGGTGGTGATAGTGGTGGATCCTGCAGGCGCCAGGTCCCGGAGGGAAATGGTATCCTGACGGCCGTCGGGGTATTCAATAAAGGCGTAGTGTGGGTTCGAATGCAGCAGTAGTACCCTCTCTACTAGGGGGTCCATTTTGTGTGTCCGGACGTGCTTCCAGAGGAGAACCGGGCCCGGTGTCCTCAACCAAGATGGGAGCGAAGCCCCTGTGGTAGTGCCCCTAGGGAAAACAAATAATAATTTGTGAGGGGTCTGGTTGGTGGCGGTGCATAGGAGGGACCTAATTGCATGGAGCGCGTCGGGGAGGACCTGCTGCCAGTGGGAGGTCGGGAGATTCCTGGACCGTAGGGTCAGTAGGACGGTCTTCCAGACTGTCGCGTTCTCCCTCTCCACCTGCCCGTTCCCCGAGGTTATAGTTGGTAGTCCTGCTCGAGGCGATGTCCTTGTCGAGCAGGTACTGACGCAGCTCGACGCTCATGAAGGACGAACCCCTGTCGCTGTGTACGTAGCTGGGGAAACCGAACAGGGTGAAGACACTGTGCAGGGCTCTGATGACTGTATGGGAGGTCATATCGGGGCACGGGATGGCAAACGGGAAGCGAGAGAATTCGTCTATGACGTTGAGAAAGTACACATTTCGATAGGTCGAGGGGAGTGGCCCTTTGAAATTGATGCTCAGGCGTTCAAAGGGCCGGGATGCCTTTACCAGGTGGGCCTTGTCTGGTCTATAGAAGTGCGGTTTGCACTCCGCGCAGATTTGGCAATCCCTGGTGATGGCTTTTACCTCCTCGGTGGAGAAAGGCAGATTTCGGGCTTTGACATAGTGGGCGAGCCAGGTGACCCCCGGGTGGCAGAGGTTGTTGTGGATAGCCTTCAGGCAGTCGTCTTGCCGCTGGCGCATATGCCGCGGGACAGGGCATCTGGGGGCTCGTTGAGCTTCCCCGATCGATATATGATGTCATAATTATAGGTGGAGAGTTCGATCCTCCACCGCAAGATTTTATCGTTTTTTATTTTGCCCCTTTGCGAGTTGTCGAACATGAAGGCAACCGATCTTTGGTCGGTGATGAGGGTAAACCTCCTACCTACGAGGTAGTGCCTCCAGTGCCGTACGGCTTCCACAATGGCTTGAGCGGAGACCGGGACAAGAAAGCTACTGGTCTCCCTGCCTGATTCAGAGTGGCGGCGAGAGCGACCTCTGAGGCGTCGCTGTCCACCTGGAAGGGGACGGATTCATCCACCGCCCGCATGGCAGCTTTGGCGATGTCCTCCTTGATGCAGTTGAAGGCCTGGAGGGCCTCAGCTGACAGTGGGAAGAACATAGAACAGTACAGCACAGAACAGGCCCTTCGGCCCTCAATGTTGTGCCGAGCAATGATCCCCCCCCCCCCTAAACCTTACTTTTTAGGACACTACGGGCAATTTAGCATGGCCAATCCACCTAACCCGCACATCTTTGGACTGTGGGAGGAAACCGGAGCACCCGGAGGAAATCCACGCACACACAGGGAGGACGTGCAGACTCCACACAGACAGCGACCTAGCCGGGAATCGAACCTGGGACCCTGGAGCTGTGAAGCATTTATGCTAACCACCATGCTACCGTGCTGCCCAAAATTGCGTATTGTCACGAGTATGAAGTTACTGTGAAAAGCCCCTAGTCGCCACATTCCGGCGTCTGTTCGGGGACGCTGGTCCGGGAATCGAACCGTGCTGCTGGCCTGCTTGAAAAGCCATCGATTTAGCCCAGTGAGCTAAACCAGCCCCTGAGTGTGGTCTTAAATAGTGGGTGGCCTTTGTTCGAATCCCAGGCACCTCTTGAGGGCCCTGGGACAATTAGGGAGAGGGAGTTGTAAGAGCATACGGTCCGGGTCAGGGCCCAGGACTCCGTTTTCCATGACACAGCTGAGGATGGCTAGTCTGGTAGTGCGGAAAACGCATTTCTCCTTATTATAGGTGAGATCGAGTTTCTGGGCGGTTTGGAGAAATCGGTGGAGGTTGGCATCGTGGTCCTGCTGATCATGGCCGCAGCTGGTGACATTGTCCAAGTACGGAAACGTGGCCTGCAGCCCGTACTGGTCCACCATTCGGTCCATTGTTCGTTGGAACACCGAGACCCCATTCGTGACGCCAAAGGGGACCTGGAGGAAATGGAAGAGGCGGCCATCTGCCTCGAATGCCGTGTAGTGGCAGTCCTCCGGGCAGATTGGGAGCTGGTGGTAAGCAGACTTCAGATCCACCGTGGAGAATATGCGGTACTGGCCGATCTGGTTGGCCATGTCTGCAATTCTGGGGAGGGGGTACGCATTGAGTTGCGTGAACCGGTTAATTGTCTGGTTATAATCAACCACCATCCGGAACTTTTCCCCGGTCTTGATGACCACCACTTGAGCTCTCCAGGGGCTGTTACTGGCCTCTATGACTCCCTCACGTAGGAGCCGCTGGACTTCGGCTCTGATGAATACTCTATCCTGCAGCCTGCTACGAGTGGCTACTGGTTTACAGTTAGCCGTTAAGTTAGCGAAGAGTGGAGGGGGGTCAATTTTTAGAGTCGCTAAGCTGCATATAGTGAGTGGAGATAGGGGTCCGCCGAAGCTGAGTGTGAGGCTCTTGAGGTGGCATTGGAAATCGAGCCCGAGTAAGAGTGGGGCGCAGAGGTCGGGGAGTTCGTACAGCTGGAAATTAGAGTAGCTGGCGCCCTGAATAGTTAGGGTCGCGATGGTGCGTCCTTGTATTTGGACTGAGTGCGAGTCCGAGGCGAGGGAGATAGTTTGCCGTGCAGGGAAGATAGGGAGCGAACAGTGTCTTACCAGGTCAGGATGTACGAAGGTCTCCGTGTTCCAGGAGTAGAAGAGGCACGGTGTCCTGTACCCGTTGATTTGAACGGACATCATCGAGCTCTGGATGTGCTTCGGACGCGACTGGTCCAACGTGACTGCGTTGAGTTGCGGGTAGTCGGCGGCTCGATCAGCAGTGCTGGAGTGGCCCCGTGATGACTGTCCGCTGAGGTCGTAGTCGTCGAGGTGAACATCGGGTGATGGCCAAGATGGCGGCCCCCGTTGATCGCACATGGCGGGTGATGAAGAAGATGCCGTCCAAGATGGCCATCCCCGTGGATCGCACGTGGCGGGCGGCGAAGAAGATGGCGTCCAAGATGGCGGCCCCCATGACTCGCACATGGGCGGCCGTGTGGGGGAGGATTGCCAAGATGGCGGCCCCCGTTGATCGCACATGGCGGGTGATGAAGAAGATGCCGTCCAAGATGGCCATCCCCGTGGATCGCACGTGGCGGGCGGCGAAGAAGATGGCGTCCAAGATGGCGGCCCCCATGACTCGCACATGGGCGGCCGTGTGGGGGAGGATTGCCAAGATGGCGGCCCCCATGAGTCGCACATGTCGGGCGGAGGCGGAGTCGGTAGACACGCTGCAACATTACAGCGTCTGAGGGCCTGCGAGTTGGGGGAGCGATTGTTCTGGACTGCGGGGGAGTTAGAGGGTTTCGATTTCGCTAGGCATACTCTGGCATAATGTCCTTTGCGACCGCTGCTGCTGCAGGTTGCGTTGCGGGCCGTGCAGTGCTGCCGTGGGTGTTGGGGCTGGCCACAAAAATGGCACGCTGGCGCTCCATAGTGAGTGGGTGGCCGCGCGGCGCAGGCCTGGGGCAGTCGCTGGTCGGGGGCCCACGATGGGGTCGCTTGGTCCGTGGGGAATGAGTTTAGAATTTGGAACGCGACCTCCATGGTTGTTGCTAGCTCTACCGTGTCCTCCAAGTTCTGGGCCCCTTTCTCAAGTAGTCGCTGGTGCACATAGTTAGAGAGGAGCCCCGCAACGTATTCATCACGGACAGCGAGTTCCATATGCTCGGAGGCCATTACAGCCTGAAAGTTGCAGTCCTGAGCAAGGGCTTTTAAATCGTGCAGGAAGTCCTCTAGCGACTCTGCGGGGCCCTGGCGGCGGGTAGTGAAAATGTGCCGCGCGTAGACCTCGTTTATCGGCCGTACGTACAATCGATCGAGCATAGCAAGGGCCTCAGTATAGGAGTTGGTACAATTGAGTTGCGTGGAGATGCGATGGCTCACCCGTGCATGCAGTAGGCTGAGTTTCTGCTCCTCTGTAGTCTCGGAGGTGCCCGATTCAGCCAGGTAGGCCTTGAAACACCGAAGCCAGCGTCGGAAGATTTCCTTCGCCTCTGCAGCCTGCGGGTCGAGTTCTAGTCGGTCAGGTTTGAGGGCTGATTCCATAGTAGTTTTCTTCAAGTTTTCTAAGACTATTAAATTGATGGGAACACGATTGGAAGTAAACTGTGGTTTTAATAGTCTTACAACTGAGCCTGCCTGCGACCAGAAGAACTGAGGGCAGGCTCACACGGCTGCAGCGCGTTATACTTCCGGTAGTGGGAGGGGCCATGGGCGGAGCCGAGGTTGGAGCCCTGTACAAGCTCCTCATCTCCCCCTATGGTCAGAGCTGCGCAACAGCTCACAGACAAAGCCCACAAGGACACAATACCATACAATACAATAGTAACCCACGGGAGGCAGGAGTTCCGTCACCATACCAATATTTATTTACAATAACGATATTACAGGAGCAGCTACAAACAGTGCTGCTAGCAGTCCAGTCAACTTAAGACTGGCTCACAAAGCCTACACAGGTGCTTATATGGGCCCCCTCAATGAGCTATCATTTGGTTGGCCAATTGGCCAGCTTTATTGGTTGGCCAATTGGAGTTCATTACAAATACAGTGTGAATTACATTCACCACAGTTGGATTGTTACGATCCAAAGGTATTAAGGGTCATGGGCAAAAGTGTATTATTGTTAGTCTGCAGCTCAGCCATGATCTCATTGAATGGTGGAAACGATTCAAGGGGCTGAATGGCATCCGGCTGTCCGCATACTGCCATAAACATTGACCAGTGGGTGAGGAAAAATTCCTCCGATAGCAATGAACCAAGTACCTTAGATTCTTTAACATCGACCGGACAGGAAAGGTAATTAAATATTAATCTAAAAGATGGAACGGCCGACAGTGCAGCAGTCCCTCAGGACTGACACTCTCCCTCAATACTGACCATCTGGTAGTGCAACACTCCCTCAGTACCGACCCTCCGGCAGTGCAGCACTCCCTCAATACTGACCCCCCGTCAGACCAGCGTACCCACTGACCCTCTGCGGTGCAGCACTCCCTCAGTACTGACCCACTGACAGTGCAGCACTCCCTCAGTACTGACCCACTGACAGTGCAGCACACCCTCAGTACTGACCCTCTGACAGTGCAGCACAAACTCAGTACTGACCCCCTGACAGTGCAGAATTCCCTCAGTACTGACCCTCTGACAGTGCAGCGCTCTCTCAGTACTGACCCTCTGACAGTGTTGCACTCCTTCTGTACTGACCACCTGACAGTGCAGCAGTCCCCCAGTACTGACTCTCTAACAGTGCAGTGCTCCCTAAGTGCAGACCTTCTGACAGTGCAGCACTCCCTCAGTCCTGGCCCCATGACAGTACAGCACTCCCTCAGTACTGACCCTCTGACAGTGTCGCACTCCTTCTGTACTGACCACCCAACAGTGCAGAACTCCCTCAGTATTGACCCTGACAGTGCAGCAGTCCCTCAGTACTGACCCTCTGACAGTGCAGTGCTCCCACAGTACTGAGCCTCTGACAGTGCAGTGCTCCCACAGTACAGACCCTCTGACAGTGCAGCACTCCCTCTGTACTGACCCCATGACAGTGCAGCACTCCCTCAGTCCTGACTTTCTGACAGTGCAGCACTTCCTCTGTACTGACCCCATGACAGTGCTGCATTCCCTCAGTATTGACCATCTGACAATGGACACTCCTCAGTGCTGACCCTCTGACAGTGCAGTGCTCCCTCAGTACTGACCCTCTGGCACTGCAACACTCCCTCAGTACTGACCCTCTGACAGTGCCGCTCTCCCTCAGTACTGACCCTCTGACAGTGCAGCACTCCTTCCTTTCTGCACTGGATTGTCCGTCTGTTTTAAGATTGTGAGCAGGAACATCACCAATCAAAAATTCATCAAACAGCCACATACTAAACTCTGCTTTGTCTTTTGGACGTTGCTGACAGATGGTGTTCTCCAAACTGGATTGTGCCTGCAGCGAAACATTAACTGATTAAATGATCAATGTTCTTTATTTGTTGTGACATATGATATCTGCTGAGTAAAAGTGCAGTCAAACGTTCTGTGATAGAAAGGTATTGGGGAAAGTGAAAGGATAGATTTACCAGACAGTTGTGAGATCAATGTTTTTATGTCGTGCCCAATACTGGCTCCTGTCAGACTACATTACTGTAAAACAGCTCAACCTCTGGGACATTCTCTGAACCAGTTCGCTCAGAGGGTCAGGATGTTTGTCTCACCATCGGCTTGTCAGTAAATTTGTGTCTTTGACGATAAAATATCAGGTGCTTTGGCAGTGAGTCATGTCCATAATGGGAGCGTATTGTATGTGTTCCTAAAGACATGGCCAAGAGGCACAGACTGGAAGACAGAAATTGCTGATATCCTCATGGGCAATATTGAAACAGTAGAAGATATTACTCGCTGCGCAGTTATCAAAAGACTGGATCAGCAACAAGGACATCGGTCAGCTCCTCAGCAAGGTGCACGACAGTCACACATCTTTCAAATCTGACAACGAATCATCTGCCAAGAACATCAGATATTGGGCAGCACGGTGGTGCAGTGGTAGCGCTGCTGCCTCACAGCGCCGAGGTCCCAGGTTCAATCCCGGCCCTGGGTCACTGTCCGTGTGGAGTTTGCACATTCTCCCCGTGTTTGCGTGGGTTTCTCCCCCACAACTCAAAGATGTGTAGGGTAAGTAGATTGGCCAGGCTAAATTGCCCCTTAATTGGAAAAATGAATTGGGTACTCTAAATTTTTTTTAAAAAGTCAGATATTATCGTGTAAAACAAATGCTGCCGGCCAAACCAAGAGAGAAAGACAAAGAATTGAGTGTGGAGAAACAAGGCGACTGCTTTAAATAGCTGTTGATAAAAAGCTGCCCTTGACAGTTGTGATCACTCAATGGTCCCAAGACCCAAGATGGGAGAGCCATCCTCTTGGCCGATAGCAATCACCTCCAAACAAAACAGGATGAGACTCTCTCTCATTGGATAAAGCGCTTCAATAACCTCTGAACCCAACAATGCAGATTGTGCAATGATTCTATTGGGACACATTCACGGATCCACACTCTGGAAGACCTGGCTCTCAATCTTTGAGCAGAAGTCACAAAAGGCAAGAAAACAACTTTCTGTGGGCAAGTTAGGAGCTGATCGCATTCCCATCTGAAGTATTCAAGTCCAGAGGGACTTGGATGGTGAGGAAACTCACTCATCTCTTCTGCCTAATCTAGATCCAGGATGCTGTGCACCAAGAATACAAAGATGCGTCCATAACTCATCTGTACAAACAGAACAAAAACTGTCCCATCTGTGACAATCATTGTGGAATATCATGGGCTGGATTCTCCGTTCTGGAGACTAAGTGCTGACGCCAGCGTTTAATGTGTCGACTTTCATGACAGGAAATTCAGCGCCGACCCCTCTCCGATTCCGGTGAGGGGCGAGCACCAGCACCGAAAATGGCCAGAGAATGGCGAGGCACCGTGCCTGGCATGTGCACGGCTGACAACCTGCACCAGTCATGCCATACAACATGGCGCCAATCGTGCCCGTATCCTAACCCGCAAACCGTGACCCCACAGACTACCCCCTGGTTACGCCCCAACAGTCCCCCCAGTCCGAGCAGATGTCCCACCACCCCCAGCCAGCAGCACAGATCCCGGCTGAGTGTGGCAGCGCTGGACACAGACTCCATGTGGCCCACGCCGTCAGGAATTCAGCCCATTTGGGGTGGAGCATCGCAGGTGGGCCGGCCGACATGCTAACGACACTGAAACGGCACATCATGATGATGCCATTTGGAGGGGGTGGAGCATGCTGGACCGACGTCAAACCGGCGCCGGCTCCGATTTCGGCGCCGGAACCCATTCTCCGCCTGATCGCTGAACACGATTTCGGCGTTGGGCTATGCAGAATCCCGCCCCATTTCTTTCAATAACAGGAGAGATTCATGCAAGAGTTATCATAATGGCATTGGCACTCATCGCATTAATCCTGTGTACCCAGAATCAGAGTGTGGCTTCTGTGCAGGCCGGGGAACAGTGGACATGATCTCTGCAGAAATGTCAATTCCATGAACAGTCTCACAAACAGAATAAGGGCCCCTAAATGGTGTTGGTTAACCTGACCAAGGTTTGTGACCCAGTAAAACCGGGAAGGCCTGTGGAAGGTTCTGTACAACTTGGCTGCCCTGAAAAGAAGATCATTGTCATTCACTCATTTCATTTTGACAGGATGGCCAGTCTGATGCAAGGTTAAACATCATTGGATGTATTTCCTGACACTGATGGCTGAGTATTGACTGCAGCCTTTTGCTCTGCTCCAGTACACACTCAAAGATCTCAATACCTTAAATTCAGGACAGTTGCCAACTTCTTCAACCGTGAAAGGCTCGATGTTTGTGCAACGGATGCTGAACAGCTCCTGAGTGACCTCTTGTTTTTGGATGACTTCACTTTCATAGCAGACACTTTGGAGGACATTCAGCTGCTCTTTGATTGCTTTACCCTAGCCTCAACACTTTGGCCTGACAATAAGACTGAAGAAGACAGAGGTCTTGGATCAATCCCACCCCTGGCCACATTCTCAAGACCCCACAGTCCCTGCCAACAGCCCACCCCCCTGTTCAATACGGAGGTTTTTGTTACCTTGGCATTATTCTCTTCAAAAACACCAGGCTGGATGAAGAAATCAACCATAGCACAGTAAAAATAAGCTCAGCATCTGACAGGTTCACTTACAGACTTCGGAAGGAGAATGGAGTCCATCTCAGAATAAAGATTAAAGTCTCTCAGGCAGTGCTTGTTACATCACTTCTTTATCACACTGAAACACCAAGACTCATTCCACCTCAGCTGCCTGAGATCTATTTTCAACATAAGATGGCAGAACAGAATCCCCAACACCGAGGTTCTTACAAAATGCTGCAAACCTGGATAAAAGCAAATTACTGCAGATGCTGGAATCTGAAACAAAAACAGAATGTACTGGACAATTGCAGCAGGTCTGACAGCATCTGTGAAGAGAGAAGGGAGCTCACGTTTTGAGTCTGGATGACTCTTTGTCAGAGCTGTGTACCTGCCATCGGGAGCATGCTCGTCATATCTCTGCTTTGCTGGGTGACTCTTGTGGTTCACATGGAGATTCCCACAGACCAAAGGCAATACTTAATAAAAATAAATCCAATTAAGGGCCAATTTAGCATGGCCGATCCACCTAACCTGCATATCATTGGGTTGTGGGAGTGGGATCCACGCAGACACGGGGAGAATGTGCAAACACCACACGGACAGTGACCCGAGGCCGTGGTCGAACCCGGGTCCCCTGCATCGTGAGGCAGCAGTGCTAACCACTGGGTCACAGTGCCGCCCTGAGGGCATTTTTTTAATAAACATTTTCATTCAAAACATTCTCAGTTTATCACATACAAAACTGTCCAACACAATATATGCAAATTGTTATTTTATAAATAACAATAATAATACCCCTAATCCCCCTGCCACCCAAGACTGAACCCTTTCCAATACTTCACCAACCACCCTCCCCCCCCCCATAACCAACCACCCCCCCCCCCCCCCCCCCCCCATTTGCTGGCCACAAGCAGGTCCTTAATGAAGGTTATGAATGGCTTCTACATGGACTAGAACCTTACTTCTGACCCTCTAGTGGCATACTTGATCTTTTCCAGTCTCAGAAACTCTGACAAGTCCCCCAACCACACCGAGGGCTTTGGTGGTGCTGGTGAGCTCCATCCAAACAGAACTCATCTTCGGGCAATCAGAAAGGCGAAGGCCGGGACATCAGCCTTCTTCTCCTCCAGAAGCACCGGCAAGTCCAACATCCCAAAGATAGGCACCAATGGACATGGCTCCAGCCTGACCGCACAATCTCGACATAATGCCAAAAAGCGAGACTCAAAACCCAACAGCTTAGGGCACGACCAGGACATGTGTGAATGGGTCTCTGGCCCCCTAGATGTCGCTGATCCCTGTCTTCCATTCCGTAGAAGAACCCACGCATGCGCACTCTAGTTAAGTGTGCGCTGTGAACTACTTTGAACTACAGGCTCAGCCTGGCACAAGAAGAGGTGGAATTTACCTTGTGCAAGATCTCGCTCCACACCCTTCCCTCAAGTCCCAGACTCAGTACCTCCTCCCGCTTCCCTTTTACTTCCTCTAACACTGCTCTCCTGTCTCCAACAACCACCCATATATTGTAGGTGTAGGTATTGTATAGTGTAGGTCCTGGTAGTTGAGGGAACCAATGCAGTTCCTTATGAACAAAGTTTTGTACCTGCAAATACCTGAACAAACTCCCCCTCGAGAGATGAAATTTCATCCACTATTTCCTCCAGCCCCACAAACCTACCCTCCACAAATCAAAGCCAGTACTTTAATCAGCCGAGCACAGGAACCAGCAGCACAGGACGTCCCAATCTTAGAAATAAGGACATATGAAAATAAACGTAAGAGCTTGCAAGAAAAACTGAAAATGCTGGAAAATCTCAGCAGGTCTGGCAGCGCCTGTGGAGAAAGAAACAGAATTAACGTTTCGAGTCCGTGCAATTCATTTTCAGAGCTTGCAAAATGGGTCCCGACATGTAGGAAAATACAACCTTGGACCCAAATGGTCAAGTGATTTTGACACTGGAGGAGAGTAGGGTTGAGTGTCTTCACGACAAGTGAAGGGGAAGGGGAAATCATATTTGACAAATCTACTGGAATTTTTCGAGGATGTAACTAGCAGAGTTGATGAGGGGGAGCCAGTGGATGCAGTTTATTTGGACTTTCTGAAGACTTTGGACAAAGTCTCACATGAGAGATAGCGTGTAAAATTAAAGCGCGTGGCATAAGGAGTAGTGTATTGAGATGGATAGAAAACTGGATTGGCAGACAGGAAAGAGTAGGAATAAATGGGTCTTTATCCAAATGGCAGGCAGTGAGAAGTGAAGTACTGCAGGGATCAGTGCTGAGACCCCAGATATTCACAATATATATCAATTATTTAGACGAGGGAACAAAATGTAATACCTCCAAATTTGCAGATGACACAAAGTTGGGTGGGAGGTTGAGCTGTGAGGAGGATGCAGAGATCCTTCAGTGTGATTTGGACAAGTGGGAAAATGAATGGCAGCATAATTTGGATGATTGTGAAGTGATCCACTTTGTAGCAAAAACGGAAAGGCAGAATATTATCTGAATGGCCATAAATTAGGAGATGGGAAAGTGCAATGAGACCTGGGTGTCCTCATACACCAGTCACCGAAGGGAATCATACAAGTACAGCAGGTGGTAAAGAAGATAATGGTATGTTGGTCTTCATAGCGAGAGGCTTCGAGTACAGGAGCAGGGATGTCTTGCTGCAATTATACAGGGCAGCATGGTAGCACAAGTGGATAGCACTGTGGCTTCAGAGCACCATGGTCCCAGGTTCGATTCCCCGCTGGGTCACTGTCTGTGCAGAGTCTGCACGTTTTCCCTGTGTCTGCGTGGGTTTCCTCCGGGTGCTCCAGTTTCCTCCCACAGTCCAAAGCCGTGCAGGTTAGGTGGATTGGCCATGATAAATTACCCTTAGTGACCAAAAAGGTTAGGAGGCGTTATTGGGTTACGGGGATAGGGTGGAAGTGAGGACTTAAGTGAGTCGGTGCAGACTCGATGGGCCGAATGGCCTCCTTCTGCACTGTATGTTCTATGTACAGGGCCTTTGTAGGCCACAAATAGAATATTGTGCGCAGTTTTGATGGCAGAATGGAAGTATGAGGAGAGGTAGAGTCATTTAGGATTGTATTCGCTGGAGTTCATCCTTGGATTATGACCCCTGGTTCTGGTCACCCCCACCATCGAGAACGTCCTTCTTGCATCTACCCTGTCTAGTCCTGTTATAATTTTATATGTTTCTATGGGATCCCCCTCATTCTTCCGAACTCCAGCCAATATAATCCTAACAGATTGCCTCTCTCCTCATATGTCCATCCCGCCATCCCAATAATCAGCCTGGTAAACCTTCTCTGCACTCTCTCCAGAGCAAGAATATCCTTCCTCAGATAAGGAGACTAAAACTGCACACAACTGGACATCAGAAATTACAGCAAACAGAGAGAGATGCCAATAGCTCTTCTTGAACTGTGGCTAATTATGGATGGATGGCATATAATTAATAAAGGCACAATAAAAGGAAGAGTGGGGTCAATAGGGACTAAAAAAGGGATTTACGCCTGGAGGCAGAGGGTGAAACTGAGGTATTGAATGAATTCTTTGCATCAGAACCTTACCAATGAGAATGATGCAGCCCAGGTCATAGTGAAAGAGGAGATACTGGATGGGTTGAAATTTATAAAGGGGAGGAATTCGATAGACTGGTCATTCTTAAAGTTGCTAAATCACCAGGACCAGATGAGTAGCAGCCAGGGAAATGAGGGTGGAAATTATGGAGACACTGACCATAATCTTCTAAGCCTCCTTCGATAGCGGCCTGGAGAATTCCCAATGTTACACCCTTGTTCAAAAAAATATTTCAGGACAGACCCCTGCAACTACAGGCCAATCAGTTTAATCTCGGTGGTGGGGACGTTTGTAGAACCAATAATCTGGGGCAAAATTAACAGTCACTTTGGCAGTTTTAGATTAATTCAGGAAAGACAGTGCAAATTTGTTAAAAGCAAATTGTGTGTTCACTAAGTCGCTGGAAATTTTGATGAGGTAACAGTGAGGATAAATTAGGTTAGTGTGGTTGATGTGGTGTATGTGGATATTTCCAAAAGGCTTTTGAAAAAGTGCCAAATAACAGGCTTGTCAGCAAAGCTCATGGAATAAAAGGGACAGGAATGCATGGATACAACATTCTCTGAGTGACAAGAAAGATAGAGTAGTGATGATCGGGTGCTTTTCACTTTGGAGGAAGGTTTATAGGTTTGTCACACAGGGTCAGAGTTAGGTCCCCTACATTTCTCTTGATCTATATTAATGACCAAGACTAGTGTGTGCATGGCACAATTTTAAAATTTGGGGATGAAATGGAAATTGGAAGATTTCCAATTGCAAGATTTCCAAGGAGGATGGTAATAAACCTCAAGAGGACATAGATAGGCTGATGAAATGGGTGGACACAGGACAAATGGAATTTAATGTATTTATAAATGTGCTTCATTTGATCAGAATAATGAGGACCTGGGGTTAAATGGTCTTGAATCATTGAAAGTGACAGGGCAGCTTGAAAAGTGATTAATAAGACAGATTGATGTTATAAATGGAGACACAAAATCAAGGAAGTAATGCTGCCTCACAACGCCAGAGATCCGGCTTCAATTCTGTCTGTGTGGAGTTTGCACTTTCTCCCCGTGTCTGCGTGGATTTCCTCCGGTGGGTGCCCAGGTTTCCTCCCACAGTCCAAAGAAGTTCATGTTAGGTGGAATGGCCATGCTAAATTGCCCCTCAGCTTCCAAAGATGTGTAGATTAGGTGGGGTTTGAGCACTTCCGGTGGCGGCTATGAAGGAGGACGTCGCACATTTGGTGGCTCCCGCTCGGGTCGGACCATTGGACCTTTTCCCGCTATTTTTTACTGGACTTGATTTGAAAAATTGAGGGTAGAGGCAATTGTTGATTGGATTCCCACATCGGTGCATGGAGAGGCGGACTAGAAGTGCTCGCAAAGGAAGAAACAGATGAACGGAGAAGGCTTGAGCTGAACCTGCAGCGGCGGAAAGCATGGCGGATGACTGGAGTCCTGGCTTGTCGACCCAGCGGTCAACGGAGCAGCTGATGCAATTTATCCAGGAGGGCTTTGCCAAGCAGAAGCAGGAATGCTTGGACCCGATTAAAGAATCAATTGCTCGGCTGGAGCTCAGACTGGATGCCCAAGATTGGGCGATCCAGAAAGTAGAGAAGGTGATGGCCGAGCAGGAGAAACATCAAACTGCAATGGAGTTGGAGGTGGGGATGCTGAGAGACAAGCAGAAACGGCTCCTGGAGAATGTGGAGGACCTAGAGAATAGATCCCGCCAGCAGAACTTCGTCGGTCTCCCGGAGGTGTCCGAAGGAGCGGATGCTGGGGCATACATAGTGAGCATGTCCGAGATTCTTGGAAGTGTGGAGGAAGAGAGGGATCTTGGGGTCCACGTACATAGATACCTCAAAGTTGCCATCCAGGTTGATAGGGTTGTTAAGAAGGCGTATGGTGTTTTGGCTTTCATTAACAGGGGGATTGAGTTTAAGAGCCGCGAGGAACAGTCTAAGCTGCAGCTTTATAAAACTCTAGACCACACTTGGAATATTGTGTCCAGTTCTGGTCGCCTCATTATCGGAAGGCTGTGGATGCTTTGGAGAGAGTTTGAACAGTTTAAGCTGCAGCTTTATAAAACTCTAGACCACACTTGGAATATTGTGTCCAGTTCTGGTCGCCTCATTATTGGAAGGATGTGGATGCTTTGGAGAGAGGGTACAGAGGAGATTTACCAGGATGCTGCCTGGACTCGAGGGCGTGTCTTATGAAGAAAGGTTGAGGGAGCTGGGGCTTTTCTCACTGGAGCGAAGGAGGCAGAGAGGTGGCTTGATAGAGGTGTACAAGGTGGTGAGAAGCATGGGTATAGTGGATAGCCAGAGACTTTTCCCCAGGGTGGAAATGGTTGTCACAAGGGGACATAATTTTAAGGTGATTGGAGGAAGGTATAGGGGAGATGTCAGAGGTAGGTTCTTTACACAGAGAGTGGTGGGTGTGTGGAATGCACCGCCAGCAGAGGTGGTGGAGTCAGAGTCATTAGGGACATTTAAGCGACTCTTAGACAGGCTCATGAACAGCAGTAAATTGAAGGGGTTTAGGTTAGGTTGATCTTAGATTCGGATAAATGGTCGGCACAACATCGTGGGCTGAAGGGCCTGTCCTGTGCTGTACTGTTCTATGTTCTATGATGGGGGATTGAGGTGTGTTTGTTAGATGCTGGCTCTTCTGTTTGATCTTTTCTTTGTTTATCGTTTTTTTCTAGGGCAATTGTGTTGGGACTGGTTTTTCGTTTGAGCATGTGTGTATGAGCGGGGGGAGGGAACAACAGGTGGGAGAATGTCTGGCGCCATGGGCCGGGGTCACCAAGCTAGCTGGGCAGGCTAGCTCACGGAAGCGCGGTGTGGGATGAGCAGGTGTTATGCTTGTCGAAAGGGTTGGTTTACATTATGCTGTTACTTGGGGGAGGGAGGGTGGAAGATGTTCTGCTGACGAGGGAAGGACTGTTGCTGAGGGACAGAAAGGAGGTCGCGGGCGGAAGCTGCCTGGGGGCAGGCTGGTGGAGGTGTGGGGTGCGGGCTGGAGACTGGCCCAAGAAAGATGATGGCTGATCAGCGAAGTGGGGAGCGATGAGCCCCCCAACTAGGCTGATCACTTGGAACGTAAGAGGTCTAAATGGGCCGGTTAAGAGGGCACGCGTGTTCGCGCATCTGAGGGGACTGAAGGAGGACGAGGTCATGCTACAGGAGATACACCTTAGAATAGCTGATCAGATCAGATTAAAGAAGGGATGGGTCGGACAGGTTTTTCACTCGGGGCTGGACTCTAAGAGTGGTGTTTGAGGCGGGAAGAATAGTTGCGGATGTGGGAGGCCGGTACATTATGGTCAGTGGGAAACTGGAGGAGGTGCAGGTGGTACTAGTAAATGTGTATTTGCCAAATTGGGATGATATGAAGTGCATAAAGAGGATGTTGGGGAAGATCACGGACCTAGATTTGCATAAGTTGGTCATGGGAGGGGACTTCACCACAGTTATTGACCTGGTTTAGACTGGTCGAGCTCAAAGATGGGCAGGGTTCCAGCAATGGCAAAGGAGCTAAAGGGGTTCATGGAGCAGATAGAGGGGTTGACCCATGGAGATTTGGGCAGCCGAGAGTGAAGGAGTTTTCCTTCTACTCACACGTGCATAAAGTGTACTCCCGGATTGATTTTTTAATTTTGAGCAGGGCTCTACTGACGGGGGTGGTGGACACGGGGTATTCGGCGATTACAATCTCAGATCATGCCCCGTACTGGGTTGACCTACTGGTTAGCAAGGAGAGTAGCCAGCGCCCGCACTGGACGCCGGACGTGGACTTTTAGCTGACAAAGAGGTGTGCGGGCGGCTGAGGAATTGTATTCAGAACAACCTGGACGTCAACGACACGGTGAAGTTTCGGCAGCGGTGGTCTGGGAGGCATTGAAGCCGGTGGTTAGAGGAGAGCTGATCTCTACACGGGCCCACAGAGAGAAGGTAGACAGAGCAGAGACGGACCGACTGATAAAGGAGATAGTGCAGGTCGACAGGAGGCCGATGCGGAGGCCCCAGAGGCAGGGCTTTTAAGGGAACGACGGAGGCTACAGGCAGAGTTTGGCTTGTTAACTACAGGGAGGGCGGTAGAGCAGCTGAGGAAGGCGAGGGGGACGATCTATAAGCATGGGGAGAAGGCCAGCAGAATGCTTGCACAGCAGCTTAGAAAGAGGGAGGCAGCCAGGGTGATAGGGAAAGTAAAGGATGGGGATGGGAGCCTGGTTGGAGACTCAGCAGGGGTGAATAAGGCGTTCAAGGAGTTTTACAGTAGGCTGTATGGGTCGGAACCCCAGCGGGGCCGGAAATGAGGCACTTCTTGAATTTCCGGAAGGTGGACAGGGGGTTGGTAGAAGGGCTAGGGCCCCGATCGGGTTGGAAGAGATAGTGGAGGGTCTTAAGGCCATGCAGTCGGGTAAAGCCCCGGGGCCGGAAGGGTACCCAATGGAGGTCTATAAAAAGTTCTCTGAGGTTTCCTCCGGGTGCTCCGGTTTCCTTCCACAGTCCAAAGATGTGCGGGTTAGGTGGATTGGCCATGCTAAATTGCCCGTAGTGTCCTAATAAAAGTAAGGTTAAGGGGGGGGTTATTGGTTTACGGGTATAGGGTGGATACGTGGGTTTGAGTAGGGTGATCATGGCTCGGCACAACATTGAGGGCCGAAGGGCCTGTTCTGTGCTGTACTGTTCTATGTTCTATATCGGGGCTGCTGTGATGAGGAGATTCAATGAGGCAAGGGAGCGTGCAGTGCTTCCCCCGACGATGTCACAGGCCACGATCTCATTGATCCTGAAGCGGGACAGGGACCCGGAGCTGTGTGGGTCCTATAGGCCGATATCCCTATTGAATGTGGACGTAAAACTGCTGCCCAAAATCTTGTCTCCTAAGATTGAGGATTGTGTTCCGGACGTTATTGGGGAGGACCAGGCTGGGTTTGTTAAGGGAAGGCAGTTGGTGACCAATGTAAGAAGGTTGTTAAATGTGATCATGATGCCCCCGGAAGTAGGGAGGTGGATGTCGTGGTCGCAATGAACGCAGAGAAGGCTTTTGATCGGGTAGAATGGGAATATCTGTGGGAGGTACTGGGACGGTTCGGATTTGGGCGGGGCTTTATTGACTGGGTCATATTGTTGTATCAGGCTCCTGTTGCGAGCGGACGGACGAATAGCACAACATCGGACTATTTTAGGCTGCATTGGGGGACGAGACAGAGATGCCCCCTCTTCCCACTGTTGTTTGCATCAGCCATAGAACTGCTGGCAATTGCGCTGAGAGCCTCAAGGGGCTGCAAGGGGCTGGTCCGGGGGGAGTGGAACACAGAGTCTCGCTGTACCCAGACAACCTGCTCCTGTATGAATCGCACCCATTAGAGGGGATGGAAGAAATTATGAGGATTCTGAGAATTCAGCAGGTTTTCGGGGTATAAACTAAATATGGGGAAAAGTTAGATGTTTGAGGTCCAGGCAAGGGGGCAGGAGTGGCGACTGGGGAAACTGCCGTTTAGAGTGGTAGGAGGAAGCTTTCGATACCTAGGCATCCAGGTGGCGCGGGAATGGGAACAGCTGCACAAGCTAAATCTGGCCTGACTAGTAGACCAAATGAAGGACGATTTTCGGAGATGGGACGCACTCACGTTGTCACTGGCTGGGAGGGTACAGACAGTGAAAATGACGATCCTCCCGAGATTCCTGTTTGTGTTTCAGTGTCTCCCCATCTTTATTCCACGGTCATTTTTTAAACGGGTCAATAAGGTAATCACTGGCTTTGTATGGGCGGGCAAGACCCCGTGAGTAAAAAAGAGGATGCTTGAGCGGAGCCGCGGGGGGTGGGGGGGGGGGGGGGAGGGGGGTGGGGGGGTGGGGGGGGGGGGCTGGTGCTGCCGAACTTCTGTAATTACTATTGGGCAGCGAACATAGCTATGATCAGGAAGTGGGTGGTGGGGGGAGGGTCGGTATGGGAGTTTGTGGAGGCGGCTTCATGCAAGGGCACCAGCTTGGGGCATTGATAACGGCGACTCTGTCGTTCCCGCCGGCATGATACTCCACCAGCCCCATGGTGGTGGCGGCCCTGAGGGTCTGGGGCAATGGAGGAGGCACGTGGGACCAGAGGGAGCATCAGTGTGGTCACCAATTTGTAATAATCACCGGTTTGCCCCAAGAAGGATGGATGGAGGGTTTCGGAGATGGCAGAGAGCAGAGATTGAGAGGATGGGGATATGTTTATAGAGGAGAGCTTTCCTAGCCTGAGGGAGCTGGAGGAGAAATTTGGATTGGCGAGGGGAAACAAATTTAGGCACCTACAGGTGTGGGACTTCCTACGCAGGCAGGTTTCAACCTTCCCATGCCTACCACCAAGGGGGATACAGGACAGGATAGTTTCTAGACTGTGGGTGGGAGAAAGGAGGGTCTCTGACATTTACAAGGAACTCATGGGGTCAGAGGAGACGTAGACTGAGGAGATGAAGCGCAAGTGGGAAGAGGAGTTGGAAGGAGAGATAGAGGATGGTCTCTGGGCGGATGCGTTGAGTAGAGTCAACGTGTCCGCAACATGTGCCAGGCTCAACCTGATACAATTCAAGATCGTTCACCAGGCTCACATGACAGTGGCCCGGGTGAGCAGGTTCTTTGGGGTAGAAGATAGGTGCGCAAGGTGTGTGGGAGGACGAGCTAACCATGTCCACATGTTCTGGACATGCCCAAAGCTGAGGGGATTTTGGCAGGGGTTTGCAGATGTCATGTCGACGGTGTTAAAAACAAGGGTGGCACTGAGTCCAGAGGTGGCGATTTTCAGGGTGTCGGAAGACCCGGGAATCCAGGAGAAAGAGGCAGACGTTCTGGCCTTTGCTTCCCTGGTAGCCCGGAGACGGATATTATTAGCTTGGAGGGACTCAAAGCCCCCAAAGTCGGAGACCTGGCTATCGGACAAGGCTAGCTTTCTCTGCTTGGAGAAAATCAAGTTCACCTTGAGAGGGTCAATGTTAGGGTTCGCCCGGAGGTGGCAGCCGTTCGTCGACTTCTTCGCAGAAAATTAACCGTCAGCAGAAGGCGGGGGTTAGCTTCGTTTAGAGTAGGGGGGTTAGTAAAGGTGGGACCTATAAGGGAGGAAGACGGCTTTTGCACTATGTTTATAAATTCATGTACATTGTTTATTTTGTTGTTCTTGTAAAACCATAAATACCTCAATAAAATATTTATATAAAAAAAGATTAGGTGGGGTTCTAAGGTTAATGGGATAGGACTATGTTGGGTGCTCTATCAGAGGGTTGGTGCAGACTCAATGGGCCAAATGGCATCCCTCTGCACTGTAGGGATTCTATGAATAGAGATTTACAGCATGAAAACAGGCCGTTCAGCCCAACTTGTCCATACCGCCCAGTTTTTACCACTAAGCTAGTCCCAACTGCCCGCATTTGGCCCATAACCCTTTTATAATCTTTATAAAACACTGGCTCAGCTTCAGCTGGAGTATTGTGCCCAGTTCTGGCCCCACGCTTTGGGAAGGATGCGTGAAGGCAATAGAGAGAGCGCAGAAAAGATTCACGGGAACATAATATAATAATACGTTGAGGAACTTCAGTTAAGAGGACAGATTGGAGAAGTTGGGACTTTTTTCATTGGAGAAAAGAACACTGAGAGGGGCTTTGATAAAGACGATCAAAATCATGAGGGGGCTCGACAGAGTAGATTGGTGGAAGGACCAAATACCACAGATGACATGAGGAAAGGATTTTCCATGCAGTGAATGGTTAGGATCAGGAATTCAGTGCCTGGGAGTGTGGTGGAGGCAGTTTCAATCAATGCTTTGAAAAGGAAATGGGGTCATTATCTGACTGGAAATGTTTACAGGGCTATATGAAAATGAAAAATGAAATGAAAATCGCTTATTGTCACAAGTAGGCTTCAGTGAAGTTACTGTGAAAAGCCCTAGTCGCCACATTCCGGCGCCTGTTCGGGGAGGCTGGTACGGGAATCGAACCGTGCTGCTGGCCTGCTTGGTCTGCTTGAAAAGCCAGCGATTTAGCCCAGTGTGCTAAACCAGCCCCATATAAGGCAATGCAGGTGGAGAGGGTAATCAAGAAGGCATACGGCATAAGAACAAAAGAACAAAAAAAAGTACAGCACAGGAACAGGCCCTTCAAGCCTGCGCCGACCATGCTGCCCGTCTAAACTATAATCTTCTACACTCCCGGAGTCCGTATCCCTCTATTCCCATCCTATTCATGTATTTGTCAAGATGCCCCTGAAACATCACTATCGTCCCTGCTTCCACCACCTCCTCCGGCAGTGAGTTACAGGCACCCACTACCCTCTGTGTAAAAAACTTACCTCGTACATCTCCTCTAAACCTTGCCCCTCGCACCTCAAACCTATGCCCCCTAGTAATTGACGCCTCTACCCTGGGAAAAAGTCTCTGACTATCCACCCTGGAAACAGTCCGTAGAGCACAGAGTCCTGTGTCACAAAGATGCTCGGGATAAACCTGGACAAATACCACCGCATCTCTCTCCAGACCTTCTTTGCAAAGGCATATTCCACAAGGAGGTGGGTGACTGTCTCATTTCCCCCACAGCCACTCCGAGGGCAGCGTGCAACGACGCTGAGCCTTCAGGTGTACATGAAGAATTTGACGGGGAGGGTCCTTCTCACCACCAGCCAAGCTAGGTCTTGGTGCTTGTTTGCGAGTTCTGGTGATGAGGCGTTCTGCCAGATGACTCTGAAAGTCTGCTCAGGGAACCATCCAACGTCCTCCGCAGTCTCCTTTTCCCTGAGGGCCTCGAGGACATTGCGTGCTGACCACTGCTTCATTGCCTTGTGGTCAAAGGTGTTTTTCTTCAAAACATTTTCCACGAGGGACAGGTGGTACGGCACGGTCCAACTGCTTGGAGCGTTCCGCGGCAATGAGGCCAGGCCCATCCTTCGTAACACCAGGGACAGGTAGAACCTCAGTATATAGTGACACTTGGTGTTTGCATTCCGGGGGTCCACGCACAGCTTGATGCAGCTGTACACAAAGGTGGCCATCAGGATGAGGGAGACGTTGGGTACGTTCCTCTCTCCTTTATCCAGTGGTTTGTACATGGTGTCCCTTCGGACATGGTCCATCTTGGATCTCCAGATGAATTTGAAGATGGCCCGGGTGACTGCTGCGGCGTAGGGTCGGGTAATGGGCCAGACCTGCGCGACGTGCAGTAACACCGAGAGTGCCTCGCTCCTGATGACCAGGGAACAATGGAGAGGGAGCGTTGCTCCCACCAGCCCAGTTTCTGTCTTACCTTGGCAATGCGCTCCTCCCAGTTTTTGGTGCACGCCCCAGCTGCTCCGAACCATATCCCCAGCATCTTCAGGTAATCTGACCTGACAGTGAAGGGGACAAAGGACCGGTCAGCCCAGTTCCCAAAGAACATGGCCTCACTCTTGCCGCGGTTTACCTTGGCTCCCGAGGCCAGTTCAAACTGGTCGCAGGCATTCAACAGCCTGCGTACAGACGCGGGATCCGAGAAGAAGACGGCAACGTCATCCATGTACAGGGAGGCCTTGACTTGCACGCCTCCGCTGCCTGGGATCGTCACTCCTTTTATACCCGGATCCTTCCTGATGTCCTTGGCAAAGGGTTCTATGCAGCACACAAACAGGGTCGAGGAGAGTGGGCAGCCCTGCCTGACTCCAGATTTGATCTGGAACTTTTGCGATTCCCACCCATTGATTGAGATGGTGCTATAGATGTTTGTGTAGAGCAGTTTGATCCAATTGCAAATTCCCTCCCAAACCCCATTTTGGAAAGCATATCCATCATGTAGGTGTGCGATATTCTGTCAAAAGCCTTCTCCTGGTCAAGGCTGATGAGGCAGGTGTCCACCTTCCTGTCCTGCACGTAGGCGATCGTATCCCTGAGTAGCGCGAGGCTATCAGAGATCTTCCTGCCGGGTGCAGCACAGGTCTGGTCAGGGTGGATTACCGACTCCAGAGCAGACCTGACCCAATTGGCGATGACCTTGGCTAGAATTTTATAATCCACATTCAACAGTGAAATGGGTCGGCAATTTCGAATTTCATCCCTTTACCCCTTCTGCTTGTAGATGAGGGTGATGATGCCTTTCCTCATGGATTCTGACATGCTGCCGTCCAGAAGCATACTCTCGTACACTTCTAGCAGGTCTGGGCCCATCCAGTCCCACAGAGCCAAATACAACTCAGCCGGTAAGCCGTCGCTTCCGGGAGTTTTACTCGTTTCAAAGGACCTGACTGCCTTTGTCAGCTCTTCCAGAGTTAGCGGTTTGTCCAGGTTTTCCCGCTCGCTGTCGTCCAAGACCTCCGTGATAGACGACAGGAAGGTCTGGGAAACAGTGCTATCTGTTGGCTTCAGATCATACAGTCCCGCATTAAAGGATTTACTGATCCTCAGGATGTCAGACTGCGATGACTTTACACAGCCATCTTCTTCCTTCAGGCTGCTGATCACAAAGGTCTGTCTGTGCACCTTATGGAAGAAGAAGCGTGAGCACTTTTCATCCTGCTCCATGGAGCGGACTTTGGAACAGAAGATAACCTTGGAGGCCTCCAAGGTGTAGAGCGAGGCTTGCTCTACACCTCACACCTCTTCACCTCTTGGAGATCCTCCTTGACATCAACCCCTATCAACTGCAGCTGGAGCAAATTTTGCATACATTTCTGGAGCCTGGACATAACCTCTCATCTCTCTCTCACCTTTTGAACGCCTTTGAGGATGAAAAACCTTTTGATGTTCCCCTTGTTCGCTTCCCACCAGAGATGTGGAGACTCAAAGAGAGGTTTCACGGTCCTCCAACCTTTGTAATCCCTTTTAAGTTCCTCGAGGTTCTCTGGAGTCAACAGTTTTACACTCAGCCTCCATGTCCCCCTGCCCGCCCCCTGGTTTTCCTGCAGGTGGCAGTCGGCCAGTAGGAGGCAGTGGTCAGAGAAGAACACCGGCTTAACGTCAGTGGATCTGACCGTGAATGCACGGGACACAAAGAAGAAATCTATCCTGGAGCGGACGGACCCGTCTGGCCATGACCATGTGTATTAACGCTGCGCTCTGTCTGCAGTGTTGCTGAAGACGTCGAGCAGCTTGGCGTCTTTTACCGTTTCCATCAGGAGTCTGGACGTAGCGTCTAGTTTGCTGTGGGCTCTGCCGGATCGTCCAACCGCATCGATGATGCAGTTGAAGTCACTGCCCAGAATGACCGGCTTGGAGGTGGCCAACAGCAGTGGGAGTTGCTGAAGGACTGCCAGCCGCTCACTCTTTACGGCCGGGGCGTACACATTAAGTCTGAGAGGAGCGTTTTTGTATTTGACGTCTGCTACGAGGAGGCGTCTGCCCACCACCTCCTTAACGTCGGAGATGGTGAAGTTGCCACCCCGTAGCAGAATACCCAGGCCGGAGGAACGACAGTCATTTCCTCCTGACCAGATGGATGGCCCGTGGGTCCACCAGCTCAACCAGCGCCTGTAGTTGCTGAGGTGTGGGATTCCGCACACCTGCAGGAACAGTAGGTCGGCTCTCACATTTTCTAAGTAGCCGAGTGTGGCTACAGACTGCAAAGTGTCTTTAATGCTTCGCACATTAATAGAGGCAATTTTAAACCCCATTTTAAAAAAGTAGATTTACCAGTCTGAGTCCACAGTCTATACAGTTGGGTGTTACAGCTGTTGAATGTTTCCCAGCATGCCGGTGGTGCTCGCAAACTGTTGCACAGTTGCAGGGCTGAGAAAGCTGTCCTGGTCCGCACTGGGCCCGTGCACTTGATGGATGTGCATTGGGTGGGTTGTGTAGCCCTGGCGTCCGTCGTGGCAGTCAGTGGGTGTTGGGGTTGCAGGCCGGTTTTCGCCTGGGTTGTTGCTGCTTCTTAGTTTCTCTGGCTGGACTGTGACCTTGTTTTCAATATCTGGCATTTGGTGGCCGTTGGTCACATTGCTATTCCCATCGACCAGAGATTGGTGATCTCTGCGTGTTTTATGTTCTTTCCTGTCTGTGGTCTGGCGGGTCTGTGCATCCCGTTCCACATAGGTACTTTGCTTCTTCAATTGAGGCCGATTCTTAGCTTGTTCATCCTCATCGGAGGAGATGTCGACACTAAGGCCGCTAGCTGGAAATTGCCGCTTTTTGCCATTCACCATCAGGGGTTTCTTTGGTTTATTTTTCTGTTTCCTCTTTCATTTGTCCCTGTTCGTCGTTTCCCAGGGCCATTCATTCTTCGTTCGATCCTCTTCCATTGAGTCTTCCTCTTCTGATGAAGTTGGGGTTGAGTTGTCAGGCTGTGCTAGGGCCTCCACTTTCTGTTGAGGGCCCTTCCGTTGATTTTCAGTATCCTGTGCTGTGGTGTCTTTGACGATGGAGGGTGCATGAACCTCCTCTGTGGGTGCCTTTTTGACTCTGCCGCTGATGATTTGTGCGTACGTTGCCCCACATTTTGGGCAGGCCCTGTAAAGATGGCCGGCCTCCCCACTCAGGTTGCAGCACTTGTCTTCTTTGCAGTCCTTTGTCATGTGTCCCTCCTGCTTGCAGTTTTTGCAGAAGGTGACGTTGCAGTTGGCAGCAACATGCCCTGTTTTGCCACAGGTGCGACATACTCGTGGCTGCCCCACATAGTAGAGGTAGCCTCGATTTCCTCCAATGGCGAAACTGCAGGGGGGATGTAGGATGGTTCCGTTGCCGTCCGTTCTCAGGGTCACCTGACCTGGTGCTCACTTGTCCAGATGCCAAAGGTGTCCTTCAGTTGCACGCTGTCACTTTTCAGCACGACGTACCTGACGAGGAACATAAGCACATCAGACACGGGGACGTGGGGGTTGTACGTGTGCAGTGTAACAACCCGGTTTCTCTGCGACGGTAGCGCGAACAGAGGCTCCGCAGTCAGGATAGACAGGAGGCTCTGGTTGCCTTTTTCTTTAAACACGTTCAAGAACTTGATGCAAGCAGCAACACTCTTTAAGGTGACATCAAAATAACCGTAAGAAGTCTTACAACACCAGGTTAAAGTCCAACAGGTTTGTTTCAAACACGAGCTTTCGGAGCACGGCTCCTTCTTCAGGTGAATGGAAAGGCTTGTTCCAGAAATGTTTATATAGACACAGTCAGAGATGCCCCGGAATGCGAGCACCTGCAGGCAATCAAATCATCAAAGATGCAGAGAGAGAGGTAACTCCAGGTTAAAGAGGTGTGAATTGTCCCAAGCCAGTTCAGTCGGTAGGCCTCTGCAAGTCCAGGCTTGTTGGTGGGGGCCGAATGTAATGCGACATGTTTCATGTCGCATTACATTCGGCCCCCACCAACAAGCCTGGACTTGCAGAGGCCTACCGACTGAACTGGCTTGGGACAATTCACACCTCTTTAACCTGGAGTTACCTCTCTCTCTGCATCTTTGATGATTTGATTGCCTGCAGGTGCTCGCATTCCGGGGCATCTCTGACTGTGTCTATATAAACATTTCTGGAACAAGCCTTTCCATTCACCTGAAGAAGGAGCCGTGCTCCGAAAGCTCGTGTTTGAAACAAACCTGTTGGACTTTAACCTGGTGTTGTAAGACTTCTTACTGTGCTCACCCCAGTCCAACGCCGGCATCTCCACATCATCAAAATAACCATTGTTGGTAAAATATTGCAAGCAGAAGATGTCTGTTGCTTGAAACCCGCAGCACTCGAGCAGCACCCGCAGCACCCGCTTCACTAAGAAATTGCGATCCACAGGCTTCTTCACTGTAACTCGGACAGTGTTTCGCACTCCCCAGCCTGGTGGTCGGGATGCAGCTGCAGCCATAGCTCAGACGTTGAGTCTTAACTGTACCGGTGTTAGGCCTAAACCAGAGGCTTAGACCAGCATGAATATCCACCAATAGCAGCAGAGCTCAAACGTTTCTTCTTCAATGTCTCCAATCCCTCCGTGTTGTCCAATCCACGATTGACATCTAAATCCTCAGCTTCCCTCGATCAAGTGCGCTTGATCTTAGCCAAAAGGCCGAGAAGCCTGGTCCCTGTTTGTTTTTTTGTTTTTTTTTCAAAAAATATACTTTATTCATAAAATTTATCATAAACTTTACAGAACATTTCAAATTGTCTTGACTGTGCATTTCCATCCGAGTTACATTCATTCGTCTTTCTTCCATTCAATTGGGATACGTTACACACGTATCCTACAATAAGTTACAGTTCTTTCTTAAATATTTACATTGTTTTGCTTCTTTCATACATTGTGGTATTGAAGACCCGGGCCGAGGGGTTTTACACTGTTACCAACCCTTCGGTGTACATTTGTTGGTAAGACCTTACACTGTGGTCTTTCCCCATTGCGCCTTGGCGGCAGCTGCCCCAAGCTTGAGTACGTCCCTCAGCACGTAATCCTGGACCTTGGAATGTGCCAGCCTGCAACACTCGGTCGAGGACAGTTCTTTGCACTGGAAGATCAGCAAGTTTCGGGCAGACCAGAGAGCGTCTTTCACCGAGTTGATGACCTTCCAGCAGCAGTTGATATTTGTTTCGGTGTGTGTCCCTGGAAACAGTCCGTAGAGCACGGAGTCCTGTGTTACAGAGCTGCTCGGGATGAACCTTGACAGATACCACTGCATCTCACTCCAGACCTGCTTTGCAAAGGCACATTCCACAAGGTGTGTGACTGTCTCATTTCCCCCACAGCCACTCCGAGGGCAGCGTGCATTGATGCTGAGCCTTCGGGTGTACATGAAGAATCTGACAGGGAGGGCCCTTCTCACCACCAGCCAAGCTAGGTCTTGGTGCTTGTTTGAAAGTTCTGGTGATGAGGCGTTCTGCCAAATGGCTCTGACAGTCTGCTCAGGGAACCATCCAACGTCCTCCAGTCTCCTTTTCTCTGAGGGTCTCGAGGACATTACGTGCTGACCACTGCTTCATTGCTTTGTGGTCAAAGGTGTTTTTCTTCAAAAATTTTTCCACGAAGGACAGGTGTTTCGGCACGGTCCAACTGCTTGGAGCGTTCCGCAGCAATGAGGCCAGGCCCATCCTTCGCAACACTGGGGACAGGTAGAACCTCAGTATGTAGTGACACTTGGTGTTTGCATACCCGGGGTCTACGCACAGCTTGATGCAGTTGCACACAAAGGTGGCCATCAGGATGAGGGCAGCGTTGGGTACGTTCCTCCCTCCTTTATCTAGAGGCTTGTACATTATGTCTCTTCGGACCCGGTCCATCTTGGATCTCCAAATGAATTTGAAGATGGCCCGGGTGACTGCTGCGGCGTAGGTCCGAGTGATGGGCCAGACCTGCGCCACGTACAGTAACACCGAGAGTACCTCACATCTGATGACCAGTGTTTTGCCCGCAATGGAGAGGGAGCGTTGCTCCCGCCAGCCCAGTTTGTTTTGCTTTAGCAATGCGCTCCTCCCAGTTTTTGGTGCATGCCCCAGCCGCTCCGAACCATATCCCCAGCACTTTCAGGTAATCTGCCCTGACCGTGAAGGGGACAAAGGACCGGTCGGCCCATAGAACATAGAACATAGAACGATACAGCGCAGTACAGGCCCTTCGGCCCTCGATGTTGCACCGACATGGAAAAAATCTAAAGACCATCTAACCT
Source organism: Scyliorhinus canicula (assembly GCF_902713615.1). Taxonomy (NCBI): domain Eukaryota; kingdom Metazoa; phylum Chordata; class Chondrichthyes; order Carcharhiniformes; family Scyliorhinidae; genus Scyliorhinus; species Scyliorhinus canicula. Next base: position 15,684,352 of record NC_052166.1, on the reverse strand, counting down.
ACACTATGCCCTTATCATCCATATGCTTATCCAATAAATTTTTAAATGCCCTCAATGTTGGCGTGTTCACTGCTGTTGCAGGTAGGGCATTCCACGGCCTCACCACTCTTTGCGTAAAAAACCCACCTCTGACCTCTGTCCTATATCTATTACCCCTCAATTTAAGGCTATGTCCCCTCGTGCTAGCCACCTCCATCAGCGGGAGAAGGCTCTCGCTGTCCACCCTATCTAACCCTCTGATCATTTTGTATGCCTCTATTAAGTCACCTCTTAACCTTCTTCTCTCTAACGAAAACAACCTCAAGTCCATCAGCCTTTCCTCATAAGATTTTCCCTCCATGCCAGGCAACATCCTGGTAAATCTCCTCTGCACCCGTTCCAAAGCTTCCACGTCCTTCCTATAATGAGGCGACCAGAACTGTACGCAATACTCCAAATGCGGCCGTACTAGAGTTTTGTACAACTGCAACATGACCTCATGGCTCCGGAACTCAATCCCTCTACCAATAAAGGCCAACACACCATAGGCCTTCTTCACAACCCTATCAACCTGGGTGGTAACTTTCAGGGATCTATGTACATGGACACCGAGATCCCTCTGCTCATCCACACTACCAAGAATTTTACCATTAGCCAAATATTCCGCATTTCTGTTATTCTTTCCAAAGTGAATCACCTCACACTTCTCCACATTAAACTCCATTTGCCACCTCTCAGCCCAGCTCTGCAGCTTATCTATGTCCCTCTGTAACCTGCAACATCCTTCCGCACTGTCTACAACTCCACCGACTTTAGTGTCGTCTGCCCAGTTCCCAAAGAACATGGCCTCGCTCTTGCCGCGGTTTGCATTGGCTCCTGAGGCCAGTTCAAACTGGTCGCAGGTGTCCAAGAGCCTGCGTACACACGCGGGATCCGAGCAGAAGACGGCGACGTCGTCCATGTACAGGGAGGTCTTGACTTGCACACCTCCGCTGCCTGGGATCGTCACCCCTCTCATACCCGGATCCTTCCTGGTGGACTCAGCAAAAGGTTCTATGCAGCACACAAACAGGGCCAAGGAGAGAGGGCAGCCCTGCCTGACTCCAGATTTGATCTGGAACTTTTCTGATTCCCACCCATTGATTGAGATGGTGCTATAGATGTTGGTGTAGAGCAGTTTGATCCAATTGCGATTTCCCTCCCCAAACCCCATTTTGGAGAGCACATCCATCATGTAGGTGTGCGATATTCTGTCAAAAGCCTTCTCCTGGTCAAGGCTGATGAGGCAGGTGTCCACCCTCCTGTCCTGCACGTAGGCGATCGTATCCCTGAGCAGCGCGAGGCTGTCAGCGATCTTCCAGCCGGGTACAGCACAGGTTTGGTCGGGGTGGATCACCGACTCCAGAGCAGACCTGACCCGATTGGCGATGACTTTGGCTAAGATTTTGTAATCCACATTTAACAGTGAAATGGGTCAGCAATTTCGAATTTCTTCCCTTTCCCCCTTCTGCTTGTAGATGAGGGTGATGATGCCTTTTCTCATGGATTCTGACATGCTGCCATCCAGAAGCATACTCTCGTACACTTCCAGCAGGTCTGGGCCCATCCAGTCCCACAGAGCCAAATACAACTCAGCCGGTAAGCCGTCGCTTCCGGGAGTTTTACTCATCTCAAAGGACTTGACGGCCTTTGTCAGCTCGTCCAGAGATAATGGTTTGTCCAGGTTTTCCCCCTCATTGTCGTCCAAGACCTCCGTGATAGACAACAGGAAGGTCTGGGCAACAGTGCTGTCTGTTGGCTTCAGATCATACAGTCTGGCATAGAAGGATTGACTGATCCTCAGTATGTCAGACTGCGATGTCTCTACAGAGCCATCTTTTTCCTTCAGGCTGCTGATCACAGAGGTCTCCCTGTGTACCTTCTGGAAGAAGAAGCGTGAGCACTTTTCATCCTGCTCCACGGAGCGGACTCTGGACCGGAACATAACCTTGGAGGCCTCCGAGGTGTAGAGCGAGGCTTGCTGGCCCTTCACCTCTTGGAGCTCCTCCTTGACATCAACCCCACATCGACTGCAGCTGGAGCAAATTTTGCATGCTTTTCTGGAGCCTGGTCGTGACCCCTTGTCTCTCTCTCACCTTTTGTCCGCCTTTGAGGATGAAGAACCTTTTGATGTTCCCCTTGATTGCTTCCCACCAGAGTTGTGGAGACTCAAAGAGGGGTTTCACGGTTCTCCAACCTTTGTAATCCCTTTTGAGTTCCTGGAGGTTCTCTGGGGTCAACAGTTTTACATTTAGTTTCCATGTCCCCCTGCCCACCCCCTGGTTTTCCTGGAGGTGGCAGTCAGCCAGTAGGAGGCAGTGGTCAGAGAAGAACACCGGCTTGACGTCGGTGGGCCTGACCGTGAAAGCACGGGACACAAAAAATAAATCTATTCTGGAACGGACGGACCCATCTGGCCGTGACCATGTGTATCTACGCTGCGCTCCGTCTGCAGAGTTGCTGAAGACGTCGAGCAGCTTGGCGTCTTTTACCGTTTCCATCAGGAGTCTGGACGTAGCGTCTAGTTTGCTGTCGGCTCTGCCGGATCGTCCAGCCGCATCGATGATGCAGTTGAAGTCACCGCCCAGGATGACCGGCTTGGAGGTGGCCAACAGCAGTGGTAGTTGCTGAAGGACAGCCAGCTGCTCAGTTTTTACGGCCGGGGCATACACGTTAATAAGTCTGTGAGGGGTGTTTTTGTATTTGACGTCTGCTACGAGGAGGCGTCCACCCACCACCTCCTTAACGTCGGAGATGGTGAAATTGCCTCCCCGTAGCAGAATACCCAGGCCGGAGAAACAAGTCGTTTCCTCCTGACCAGATGGATGGCCCGTGGGACCACCAGCTCGACCAGCGCCTGTAGTTGCTGAGGTGTGGAATTCCGCACTCCTGCAGGAACAGTAGGTCGGCTCGCACATTTTCTAAGTAGCCGAGTGTGGCTACACAGCGCAAAGTGTCTTTAATACTTCGCACATTAATAGATGCAATTTTAAAACCCATTTTAAAAAGAGTAGATTTACCAGTCTCAGATTTCAGAGTCTATTGCAGTTGGTTGTTCCAGCTGATCAAAGTTCCCCGTCATGCCGGTGGTGTTCTCAAAATGTTTCACAGTTTCAGGGTTTAGGAAGCTGCCATTGTCCTCAGTGTGGCCTTGAACCTGATGGATGTGCATTGTGGGGGGGGTGGGGGTGTAGCCGTTGTGCCCGACGTGGCAGTCAGTGGGTGTTGGGGTTGTGGGCCGGTTCCCATCGTCCAGAGGTTGGTGCTCTGGTCGAGTTTTGTTTTTGTTCCTGTCTGTGGTCTGGGGGTTCTGTGCATCCCCTTCCATATTGGTGCTTTGCCTCTTTAATTGAGGCCTAGTCTTAGATTGCTCACCTTCATCGCAGGAGTTGTCGGCGCTATTGAGTTGCCGCTTTTTACCATTCCCCGTCAGGGGTTTCTTTGTTTCATTTTCCATTTTCCTCTTTCCTTTTTTTTTGTGCCCGCCGTTTCCCAGCGCTCTTCACTCTTTGTTCCATCCTCGGTTGTCGCGTGTTCCTCGCCAGATGGGAGTGGGGTTGTTTTGACAGGCTATGCTGGGGCCTCCACATTCTGTTGAGGGCCTTTCTGTAGAATTTCGGCATTCTGTGGTGGGGTGTCTTTGTCGATGGAGGGTGCCTGAACCTCCTGTGTGGTTGCCTTTTTGGCTCCACCGCTGATGATTTGCACATAGGTTGCCCCACGTTTTGGGCAGGCCCTGTAAAGATGGCCGGCCTCCCCACACAGGTTGCAGTACTTGTCTTCCTTACAGTCCTTTGTCATGTGCCCCTCCTGCTTGCAGTTTTTGCAGAAGGTGACGTTGCAGTTGGCGGCCATGTGCCCCGCTTTGCCACAGGTGTGACATACCCGTGGCTGCCCCCCGTAGTAGAGGTAGCCTCGGTTTCCTCCAATGGCGAACCTGGAGGGTGGATGCAAGATGGTTCCATTGACGTTCGTTCTCAGTGTTACCTTGACCTGGTGCCCGCTTGTCCAGATGCCAAAGGTGTCCTTCAGTTGTACGCTGTCACTTTTCAAGTCGACGTACCTGGCAAGGAAAGTGAGCACATCAGACACGGGGACGTGGGGGTTGTACGTGTGCAGCGTAACAACCCGGTTTCTCTGTGACGGTAGCGTGAACAGAGGCTCCGCAGTCAGGATAGACAGGGGGCTCTGGTTGCCTTTTTCTTTAAACGCGTCCAAGAACTTGATGCAATCAGCAATATTCCTGAACGTGACGTCGAAATAGCAGTTGTTGGGATAATCTTGCAAGCAGTAGATATCTGTTGCTTGAAACCCACAGCAGTCGATCAGTACCTGCTTCACGAAGAAGATTTGATCCACAGGCAACTTCCCTTCTGACTTCCTCACTGTGACTCGGACAGTGTTTCGCACTCCCCAGCCTGGTGGTCGGGATGCAGCAGTGGTCATAGCTCCGACGTTGGCTCTTAACTGTACCGGTGTTAGGCCCAAACCAAAGGTTTAGACCAGCATGAAGATCCACCAATAGCAGCCGAGCTCAAACGTTTCTTCAAAGTCTTCAGTCTCTCCAATCCACGATCGACTTCAAGATCGAAATCCTTAGCTTCCCCCGATCCAGTGCTCTACACTTGATTTTAGCCAAAAGGCCGAGAAGCGATCCTGTCCCTGTTTGTGCTAAAACAGCACACGCCCAAGGTCCCCGAGGCAACGGGATTGAATCCCAAAGCCTCAGGTACCTCGGAATCTGCACATTAGAGTAAGGCTTACTGCCTCGCTCGCTCCAATATGCAGATTTACAAAAAAGTGATCCCGCCTATTGTGGGCGGGATTCTCCTTGCAACGTCTCACTAGATGGCATTGAATCTCGGGAGGCATTGCAAGTCGGGTGGTTCCCAGGAGCAGGATCTCCTGGCGTTCACCGGCTACGTTGCCCCGCAGTGAGATGCTTTTCCGGCGCAGCGTGGCCGAGAGATCGCACTCTATGAAAACAATCAGAGCTATATCGAACCATGACTGTCTGAGTTCAGACCCAGCACTCAGTGAAGATGGAGGCCTTCAGTAAAATCTTTAACATAGCCATCTCAATCTCAGAACCATATAATAAAAAACTACATTTCGGTTGCATACTTCACATCCCCAGGACAAAACAGCTTTCAAGCCAATTCATTACCCTTTGAAGTATAATTGTTTCTGTAATCACAAATTTGAATACAGCCCAAACAGCAATGTTTTAATGAGCAGAGATTCTGGCTGTTTTGTGATGTGGATTGAGGGGTAAATATTGGACAGGATACTGGGGTGAAAGCCTTCAGCCCTTCCTCAAACTAGTGCATTGGAAATTTGTCCAGATATCTGAGTCAGCAGACTGGGCTTTGGTTTAACGTCATGTCTGAAAGAGCTCACCTCTAACACTGCAGCAGTCGCTCAGCACTGCAGTAACAGCCTGGACTTTATCTTCATGTTAGTTGTTATGGGGTTTGAACTGAGAGTGTTACAGTCAGAATTATAGAATTTACAGTGCAGAAGGAGGCCATTTGGCCAATTGAGTCTGCACTGGCCCTTGGAAAGAGCACCCCACCTAAGCCAACACCCCACCCCCATCCCTGCAAACTAGTTAGTCCACCTAACCTTTTCTTGGACAGTAACGGCAATTTAGCATGGCCAATCCATCTAACCTGCACATGTTTGGACTGTGGGGGGAAACCGGAGCACCCGGACGAAACCCACACCGACACGGGGACAATGTGCAGACTCTGCACAGTGACCCAAGCCGGGAATCGGACCTGGGACCCTGGAGCTGTGAAGCAACAGTGCTACCGTGCCGCCCTAAGACACTAAACAGCAGTGCATCATTTATCCAATCCAGTTATATGGATATTTTATTTATTTATGAACTGTGCTCTACCTAAACTTGTAGATATTCTGAAACATGTTCCTCGTTTTCTGTTCTGACAGTATGGCATTGTCATTGACGCTGGTTCCTCTCGTACCACCCTGTATGTTTACAAATGGCCAGCTGGCAAAGAGAATGACACAGGCATCGTGAGTGAGCAGATCAAATGTGACGTGGAAGGTGAGGATACTCTGTACATAACCCCGTGTTGTAACTGCCCTGGGAGTGTTTGATGGGGACAGTGTAGAGGGTGTTTTATCTGTATCTAACCCTGTGCTGTACCTGTCCTCGGAGTATTTGATTGGGACAGTGTAGAGGGAGCTTTATTCTGTACCTAACCCTGTGCTGCTGTACCTGTCCTGGGAGTGTTTGATGGGACAGTGCAGAGGGTGTTTTACTCTGTATCTAATCTCCTGCTATACCTGTCCTGGGAGTGTTAAATAGGGACAGTGTAGAGGAAACTTTACTCTCTATATAACCCCATGCTACCTTTCCAGAGAGTGCTTGATGGGGACAGTGTAGAAGGATCTTTACTCTGTATCTAACCCCTGGGCTGTATCTGTCCTGAGAGTGTTTGATGGGGTCATGTAGAGGGAGCTTTACTTTGTATCATCTTGTTGTGTGGCACTACCACTGTGGTAAATGGGATAGACTCCGAACAGATCTAGCAATTCAAGACTGGACATCCATGAGGAATGAATGGAGCAACAGCAGAATTGTACTCAACCACAATCTGCAACCTCACGGCACAGCATATCCCCCACTCTACCATTCCCACCAAGCCAGGGGATCAACCCTGGTTGAATGAAGAGTGCAGCAGAGCATGCCGGGAGCAGTACCAGGCAGACCAAAAATGAGGTGTCAACCTGGTGAAGCTACAGCACAGGACTACTTGGGTGTCAAACAGCATAAGCAGCAAGTGATAGACAAAGATACGCGATTCCACAACAAAAACATCAGATATAAGCTTTGCACTCCTGCCACATCCCAGCCGTGTATGGTGGTGAACTATTAAACAACTCACTGGAGGAGGAGGCTTTATAAATATCCCCATCCTCAATGATGTAGGAGCCCAGCACATATGTGCAAAAGGCAAAGCTGACGAATTCTCAAAATCTTCGGCCAGAAGTGCCAAGTGGATGATTCATCTCGGTCTCCTCAAGAGGTCCTCCGCGTCACTGATGTCAGTCTTAAGCCAATGCAATTCACTTCATGTGATATCAAGAAATAGCTGAAAACACTGGATCCTGCAAAGACTATGGGACCTGACAATATTCAGGCAGTAGTACTGAAGACTTGACTCCAAAACCTGCCACACCCTAGCCAAGCTGTTCCAGTACAGCGACAACAATATGGAAAACTGCCCAGGTATGTCCTGCACACAAGAAACAGGACAAAACCAACCCAGCCAATTATCTCCCTATTAGTCTACTCTCCATCATCAGCTAAGTCACGGAAGGAGTCATCAACAGTGCTACCAAACAGCACTTACTCAGCAATAACCTCCTCGTGGACGCTCAGTATGGGTTCCGCCAGGGTCACTCAGCTCCTGACTTCATTACAGCCTTGGTTCAAACATGGCCAAAAGAGCTGAATGCCAGAGGTGAGGCGAGAGTGACTGCGCTTGACATCAAGGCAACATTTGATTGAGTAAGGCATCAAGGAGCCCAAACTAAACTGGAGTCAATGGGAATCAGGGGGGAAACTCTCCACTGGTTGGAGTCATACCTGGCACAGAGGAAGATGGTTGTGGTAGTTGGAGGTCAATCACCTCAGCTTCAGGACATCACTGCAGGAATTCCTTGGTTGTGTACTAGGCCCCAACCATCTTCAGCTGCTTCATCAATGACCTCCCTTCCATCATAAGGTCAGAAGTGGGGATGTTCACAGATGACTGCACAATGTTCAGCACCATTCGCAGCTACAACATTCGCATCTATCAACAAATATTGAAGCAGTCCATTCCCAAATGCAAGCAAATCCTGGACAATATCGAGGTTTGGGGCGACAAGTGGCAAGTTACATTCACGCAACACAAGTGCCAGGCAATGACCATGTCCTACAAGAAAGGATCTAACCATCGCCCCTTGACATTGAATGACATTACCATTGCAGAATCAACATTGTTACCATTGATCAGAAACTGAACTGGACTAGCCATATTAATACTGTGGCTACCAGGGCAGGTCAAAGACTAGGAATTCTATGGTGATTAACTCACCACCTGACAACCCCATCCCAAAAGGCTTTCCACCATCTACAAGGCACAAGTCAGGAGTGCAATAGAATACTCTCTACTTGCCTGGATGCGTACACCTCCAACAACAAAGCTCAACACCATCCAGGACAAAGCAGCCACTTGATTGCTCCCCCTTCCACAAACATTCAAACCCTCCACCACCAATGCACAGTAGCAGCCGTGTGTACCATCTACAAGATGCACTGCAGGAACTCACCAAGGCTCCTTAAGCAGCATCTTCCAAACCCACGACAACTACCATCTAGAAGGGCAAGAACAGCAGATACCTGCGATCCCGACCACCTGGATGTCCCCTTCCAAGTCACCCATCACACTGGCTTGGAAATATATGTCCGTTCCTTCACTGTGGCTGGGGGAAAATCCTGAGAGTCCCTTCCTAACAACACTTTGGGCGTAATATACTTCAGGGGCTGCAGCGGTTCAAGAAGGCAATGCACCACTACCTTCTGAATGACAACTAGGGATGGGCAATAAATGCTGGCTGGCTTAACCAGTGACACCCACATCCCGTAAATGAATTTAAAAAAAAACACCTAATGTTGTATCTGTTTGATGCGGACAATGTAGAGAGCTTTATTCTGTAACTAACTCCATGTTGCACCTATCCTGGAAGTATTTTGTGGGACAGTGTAGAGGGAGCTTTACTAAGTATCTAACTTTGTGCTTACCTGTCCTGGGAGTGTTGATGGGGACTGTGTAGAAGGGACTTTACTCTGTATCTAACCCCATGCTGTACCTGTCTTGGGAGTGTTTGATGAGGACAATATTGAGGGAGCTTTACTCTGTATCTAACCCCATGCTGCACCTGTCCTGGGAGTGTTTGATGGGGACTGTGTAGAGGGGACTTTACTCTGTATCTAACCCTCTGCTGTACCTGTCTTGGGAGTGTGTTCCATTCTTGCTTTCTTTGAGCTATTATTAATTCATCTGATATTCAAAACTGTGTGAGGCACTGGATTTATTTCTAGTAGTGACTGAGCTTGGATGGGTCAAGTAAATTGGGTTCTCTGCCCCTCTGTGATGAGGAGGTGAAAATCTTCCTGGATCAAAATGTTTTGGAAATAATCCCAAATGAGATAGTCTGTGACCAGTAGCAGTTGGATTTTTGGCACATCAGTGGAGGGAAAACCTGCTTTCTTTACCTGACGGTTGGACTGAGGGAGGAGGTAAAAACGTTGTCACACTTCAGGACAGTAATTCCAAATGTACTGACACCGTGTTCAATGTCAATGTGTAGGTCCTGGAATCTCAAGTTACGCTGAAAATCTGCCAGGAGCTGGGAAGAGTCTGAAACGCTGCCTTGATCAAGCTGTGAAAACTGTTCCCTCAAAGAGACATGCTGAGACCCCCCTCTACCTTGGCGCTACGGCTGGGATGCGCTTGCTGAAGTAGGTAACACCTCTGTGCTCTCCACCAATCACCAAAGACCCTTACACTTTTTCTACCAATCACCAGTTATCATACACAGTTGCAACCAATCATCCACTGGCTGTACATGCTCTCCATCAATTATAATATGGAGATGCCGGCGTTGGACTGGGGTGAGCACAGTAAGAAGCCTTACAACACCAGGTTAAAGTCCAACAGGTTTGTTTCGAATCACTAGCTTTGGAGCACGATACTTTGAATGCGAGTCTTTGCGGGTAATTAAGTCTTTACAGGTCCAGATGGAGCAGGTTAACGAGGTGTGAATTGACTCAAACCAGGACAGTTGGTAGGATTTCTCAAGCCCAGGCCAGACGATGGGGGGGGGTGAATGTAATGCGACATGAATTCAAGGTCCTGGTTGAGGCCGTACTCGTGTGCGGAACTTGGATATAAGTTTCTGCTCGCCGATTCTGCGTTGTCGCGTGTCCTGAAGGCTGCCTTGGAGAATGCTTACCTGGAGATCAGAGTCCTATTGTCCTTGACTGCTGAAGTGTTCCCCAACTAGAAGGGAACATTCCCGCCTGGCAATTGTCGCGCGATGTCCTTTCATTCGCTGTCGCAGTGTCTGCATGGTCTTGCCAATGTACCGCGCTTTGTGACATCCTTCCCTGCAGCGTATGAGGTAGACAATGTTGGCCGAGTCGCACGAGTATGTACCGCATACCTGGTGGGTGGTGTTCTCACATGTAACGGTGCTACCCATGTCGATGATCTGGCACGTCTTGCAGAGATTGCCATGGCAGGGTTGTGTGGTGTCATGGATTGACAGTTCCAACACGCCACAGCAAAAAACCACTCCAACCTCCTCAGAAGACAAACAGGGGACACAACTGACAGAGAATCCTTCATCGTCCAGTACTTCCCCGGAGCGGAGAAACTACGACATCATCTTCGCAGCCTTCAATACGTCATCGATGAAGATCTTGCCAAGGTCCTTCCCACACCCACAGTACCTGCCTTCAAACAACCGCGCAAACTCAAACAGACCATTGTTTGCAGCAAACTAACCAGCCTTCAGAAAAGTGACCACGACACCACGCAACCCTGCCATGGCAATCTCTGCAAGACGTGCCAGATCATCGACATGGGTACCACCATTACATGTGCGAACACCACCCACCAGGTACGCGGTCATACGTCACAAGGATGTTGGCCTAATAATAATGAAATCTCTAGGAATGTATTTAATCACAGTTAGCAGCCCTATGTTTAGTATGGGGGGGGGGGGGGGGGGGGGGGGTGGAAGGCCCTCAACCTACTGAGCAGGTCAGTTTACACTCATAACACTCCCTCATGGTCAGAAACAAGAGGCTGAGGGGGGTCCTTGAGGTAAAATCTCTGTGGGAGGGGAGGGGAGGGTGTAGACAGTATGCTCCCCCCCCCCCCCCCCAGTTCTTGCTGTGACACTAATCTGGCCAGTTGATAAATTTGTTGACATTAGTCCGCCAGCCCCTGTGATCTCAGAGCTACTGGGATCGTCCCGCCACACAATGTGACCATACCCATTATCTCTGTTTCTCTGCAGTCAAACTGATTCTCAGGCTTCGAAAGGGGTCCTCGCTTCCATTGCTGCCACCCTGAAATCCTACAAGTTCAACTACCAAGGAGCAAAGATCCTGACAGGAAATGAGGAAGGGGTTTTCGGATGGGTTACAGCCAACTACCTGCAGGAGAACTTCATAAAGGTAAAAACAGTAGTCTTTTTTCAGTCTGGAGGAAGGTTTATACGGGGATTCCGCAGGTATCAGGGTTGGGACCCCTGCTCTTCCTGATATATATCAATGAAGAGGGTGGGCAGGTGGGATTGGGGAATATGGGGAAAGAGTGGGTAGGTGGGATTGGGGAATACAGGGAGAGGGTGGGTAGGTGGGATTGGTGGTGGGTGGGGAGAGGGTGGGTAGGTGAGATTAGGAGGTGGGGAGAGGGTGGTTAGGTAGGATTGGGGGATGGGGAGAAGGTGGGTAGATGGGATTGTGCAATATGGGGAAAAGGCGGGTTGGTAGGTGGGGAGAGGGTGGGTAGGTATGTTTGTGGGATGTGAGAGGGTGAGTAGGTCACATTGGGGGACGGGAAGAGAGTGGTAGGTAGGAATAGTAGGTGGGGATAGGGTTGGTAGGTAGGATTGGTGGATGGAGAGAGGGTGGGTAGGTGTGATAGAGGGACGGGGAGTCGGTGGTAGGTAGGATTGAACGATGGGGGAGAGGATGAGTAGGTGGGATTGGGGATGGGGAGAGGGTAGGTAGGTGGGATTGGGGGATGGGGAGAGGGTGGGTAGGTAGGATTGGGGATGGGGAGAGGATGGGGAGGTGGGATTGAGAGATGGGGAGAGGGAGGGTAGGTGGGATGAGGGGATGGGAAGGTGGGATTGGGGATGTGGAGAGGGTAGGTAGGTGGGATTAGTAGATGGGGAGGTGGGATTGGGGATGGGGAGAGGGTGGGTAGGTGGGATTAGGGAATGGGGAGGTGGGATTGGGGATGTGGAGCGGGTGGGTACATAGGAATGAGCAATGGGGAGAGGGTGGGTAGGTCGGATTAGGGGATGGGGATAGTGTGGGTAGGTGGGATTGGGGAATGGGGAGAGGGAGGGTAGGTGGGATTGGGGAATGGGGAGAGGGTGGGTAGGTGGGATGAGGGGATGGGGAGGTGGGATTAGGGATGTGGAGAGGGTGGGTAGGTGGGATTAGAGGATGGGGCGGTGAGTTTGGGGATGTGGAGAGGGTGGGTACGTAGGAATGAGCAATGGGGAGAGGGTGGGTAGGTCGGATTAAGGGATGGGGATAGTGTGGGTAGGTGGGATTGGGGATGTGGAGAGGGTGGGTAGGTGGGTTTGGGAATGGGGAGAGGGTGGTAATGATCCAGAGGTTATTTCACTGTCTTTAACAGACATTTCCTATTCCTGCAAATTCTATCATCCACTTTCACTTCGATTTAGAGATGAGACATTGAAGGGTTTCTGAATTTGGTCCACATATAACACAGTGTCAACACTTTTCTTCCCTTTCTCAGATTGAGTAACACAAACACCTCATTGATCACATTCCTTTCCTTTACAGTACGGATTGATCGGACAGTGGGTTAATCCTGTGAAAAACACGGTGGGGGCCATGGACCTGGGAGGAGCGTCCACTCAGATCACATTCGTACCCACGACTGAGAAGGCAGAAGATCATGAAAATGAAGTCAATCTACGTCTATATGGACAGGACTACAAAGTTTACACTCACAGTTACCTCTGTTATGGAAGAGACCAGGTCATGAAGAGAGTGTTCTCAAAAATTATATCTGTAAGAGACTATACTTTCCGTTAAAGAATTTCATGCAACTTGTAGGTGTGATTAAGGGATACGGGGAGAAAGCGGATAGGTGGGATTGAGGGATACGGGGAGAGAGCGGATAGGTGGGATTGGGGTATATGAGGAGAGAGCGGGTAGGTGGGATTCAGGGATACAGGGAGAAAGTGGGTAGGTGGGATTCAAGGATATGGGAAGGGTGGGTACGTGGGATTGAGGGATACTGGAAGAAAATGGGTAGGTGGGATTGAGGGATACAGGGAGAGGGTGGGTAAGAGGGATTGAGGAATACGGGGAGAGGGTAGCTCGGTGGGATTCAGGATAGGAAGAGAGAGTGGGTCGGTGAGATTGAGGGATACAGGGAGAAGGTTGGTGGGTGGGATTGTATATACGGAGAGAGGGTGGATGGTGGGATTGAGGGTTACGGGAAAGAGTGGGTAGGATGGATTGGGGCATCTGGGGAGGAATGAGTACGTGGGATTGAGGGATGGGGACGGGGAGAGGGTGGGTAGGTGGGATTGAGGGATACGGGAGAGGGTGCGTCGGCAGAATTGGGGCATCTGGGGAGGGATTAGTAGGTGGGATTGAGGGATATGGACAGGATGGGTCGCAGGGATTGAGGAATACGAGGACAGGGTGGCTAGGTGGGATTGAGGGATACAAGGAGCGGGTGGGTAAGTGGGACTGAGGGATATGGGGAGGGTGGGTAGGTGAGATTGAGAGATATGGGGAGGCGGGTACGTGGGATTGAGGGATACCGGGAGAAGATGGATAGGTGGGGTTGAGGGATATGGGGAGAGCGTAGGTAGGTGGCATTGAGGGATATGGGAGAGGGTAGCTTGGTGGGATTGAGGGATACGGGGATAGAGTGGGTCGGTGAGATTGAGGGATACGGGGATAAAGTTGGTGGGTGGGATTGTGTATACGGAGAGAGGATGGGTGGGTAGGATTGAGGGAAACAGGGAAAGAGTGGGTAGGTGGGATTGAGGAATACAGGAAAATGGTAGGTAGGTGGGATGGGGAGAGGGTGGGTAGGTGGGATTGAGGGATACAGGATAGGGTCGGAAGGCAGGATTGGGGTATCTGGGGAAGGATGTGTAGGTGGGATTGAGGGATGGGGACGGGGTGGGTCGCTGGGATTGAGGAATACGGGGAGAGGGTGGCTAGGTGGGATTGAGGAATATGAGGAGAGGGTGGCTAGGTGAGATAGAGGGAGAGGGTGGCTATGTGGGATTGAGGGATATGAGGAGAGGGTGGCTAGGTGAGATAGAGGGAGAGGGTGGCTATGTGGGATTGAGGGATATGAGGAGAGGGTGGCTAGGTGAGATAGAGGGAGAGGGTGGCTATGTGAGATTGAGGGATGGGGAGTGTGGTTAGATGGAATTGAGGGATACCGAGAGGATAGACAGATGGGATTGGGGGACAAGGGGAGAGGTGGATAGGTGAGATTGGGGAACATGGGGAGGGCAGGTCGGTGGGATTGAGGGATGGGGAGAGGGTGGGTAGGTGAGATTGGGGAACATGGGGAGGGCAGGTCGGTAGGATTGAGGGATGGGGAGAGGGTGGGTAGGTGGGATTGGGGGACAAGGGGAGAGGTGGATAGGTGGGATTGGGGAACACGGGGAGGGCAGGTCGGTGGGATTGAGGGATGGGGAGAAGGTGGATTGGTGAAATTGGAGGATATGGGGACGGCTGGGTAGGTGGGATTGAGGGATGGGGATGAGGCTGTGTCGCTGATATTGATGGAGCTGGGTTGTCCAGTGGAAAGGTTAATTAATTGCCGGTCCTGTTGCTTCTCCTTCAGGCCAAAGGTTACAAGAGCGACATTATCAACCCCTGCATGCCACAAGGCTACAACATCAGTTATCCTCAGGAATTTATATTCAGTAGTTGGTGCACTGCTAATGAAAGTGGTCCAAGTTACTCACCCAAGCAAACAGTAACCTTCGACGGCTCTTCAAACTCCACCGAGTGTTATAAAATTGTCAGCTCCATCTTCGACTTTGATACTTGTAGCTACAGCAGCTGTGCTTTTGATGATGTCCATCAACCCGAGGTTACAGGCGACTTTCTGGTAATTTTATATCACTTTACATCAGTTCACATGAGCAGGCTCTTCAGCCCATCCAGTCCCTGTTGGTGTTTATGCTCCACTCTAGCCTCCTCCCATCTTTTCACATCTAAATCCACCATCGTAACCCTCATTCTCTTCTCCCTCAGACACTTGTCTTGTTTCCCCTCAAATACATCAACACTGTTCACTTCAACCACTCCCAGTGATGGTGAGTTCCACGTTCTCACCACTCTTTGAGTAAAGAATTTCTGAATTCCCGACTGGATTTCTCGGGGAATGTCTGATATTGACGGTCTCTGGTTCTGCTCTTCCCCACAAGAGGAAACGTTCTCTCTCTATCCACTTCACCAAAACCTTCCAGAATTTTAAACACCTCGATTCAGCCACCCCTCAACCTTCCGTTTTCTATCGAGAAGAGACCTCAGCTTCTCAATCCTTTCTGGATATGCCAGTTCCATTCCAATTCTCTTTCTGCACCTAGGGGTGCACTAAGGTAGACTTTTGTCTGTTTCCCCAGCTGGTAATTCCTGGAAGAGGTCACTAGTCTGTCTCCAGAGGCTTATAGCTTGATGGGCATTCCCTGCGTATCAAGCTTGGCTGCCCAGGAGTCTCTCCCACTCTACCACCAGCCATTGGCGTCTTTGGAAGGATTTGTAGGTTGACACTCAGAAGCTGTCTGCGTTATGAACACACTTTCTTTGGCTCTAATGCGTATTCGGCAGCACGGTGGCACAGTGGTTAGCCTCACAGCACCAGAGACCTGGGTTCAATTCGGCCTTGGGTGACTGTGTGGAGTTTGCACTTTCTCCCTGTGAGTGTGTGGGTTTCCTCCCTCAGTCCCAAGGTGTGCAGGTTAGGTGGATTGGCCATGATCAACTGCCCCGTAGTGTCCTAAAATGTGCAGGTTAGATAGGGTTACAGGATTGCGGAGATACCCTAATGGGCCTAGGTCGGGTGCTCTTTCAGAGGGTCAGTGCAGACTCGATGGGTTGAATGGTCTTCTTCTGTACTGGCGGGATTCTAGGATTCTACGCACACATTTCTGGTATCGTCCTTGTAGATTATTCCTGCCCACTCTGCAGTGCCTCCATATGCTTTCTCCAATTAAGTGTTCAGAAGTGCACAGTTCTTGAAGTTTGGGTTTATCAATGCTCAATATTTGAGAGTCTAAGTGTTGACGCAGGACTGAATGTGGGTGTTCCACAGTCCCAATGGCAACGCCGGTCCCGGAGAAATTCAGGACATGCTAATAGGCCAACGATCGCGCCACGTGCAATTCAAATTGATGCTGGTGTTGGACTCGCTAAGGGCAGGATTGGCACTGGATAGCTGGACAAGCTGGAGCTGCATATAAGCACTCAGCTCTCCACGCACTCTCATTCCAGGCAGGAAGAGCAGCCCCAAGGTTTTTTTGATGCAGATCTCGAGATACTGCTGGATGCCATGGAGGAGAGGCAGGACACCTTGTTCCCTGGGGTGGGAAGGATGCTGTCACTCACCGACATAAACAGGGCTTGGACGCAGGTTGCCGAGGCCATGAGTGCTGTGGGCCCCACCCTGAGGACTGACCAACAGTGTCGGAAAAAGCTGCATGACCTCCTGCAAGACACAAGACAAGCATGGGGAGATTGCAGGTAGGCGTGGTGTGCGGCGGCAGTGGGAATGTTTGTGGGGGGTGGAAGGGTAACCAGGCAAACTGGTAGGCAGTACTGGGTTAGGATGGGCAAACCCCCAGGCCAGACATAGTGGGCGCGATTCTCCCAAAACGGGAGAAATCGTAAGGCTGGCGTCAAACCCGGGCGGGTTTGACGCCAGCGCGCCCCTTCCCGACCGGGAACCGATTCTGGTCCCCAGTCGGGGCTAGCAGCCCGACGCCGCAAGCTCCGGCATCACGGGCTTAACGAATTTCGTTAAACCCGCTTGTCGGAGTTAGCGCCGGCTGACGCGTCATATGACGTCAGCCGCGCATGCGCGGATTGGAAGACTCCAACCCGCGCATGCGCGGATGACGTCATCGCGTATTTGCGCGAAACCCGCGCATGCGCGGACCGGGATGCCCCTCAGCCGCCCTGCGAATGGATACTGCGGGGCGGCGGAAGGACAAATAGTGCGCAGGCATCGGGCCCGCTGCCCGCGATCGGTGCCCACCGATCGCGGGCCCATGGCACCCTTGGCACGGCCGTGGTACTGCCGTGCCAATCGGTGCCATGGTTATAAAAAGCGAGTTGTTCCCGCCGTTTTTACGAACGGCCAGACCAGGTCTGTTTGCCGTTCGTAAAAACAGCGTAAAGGGCTGGGACTTCGGCCCATCGAACAGCTGTGAATCGCTGCCGGCCGTAAAAAAACGGCGGCAGCGATTCGTGTCGGGAGTTGGGGGGAGGGGGGGGGGGGGGGGGGGGGGAGAATAGCAGGAGGGCGGGAAAAATGTCGGGAAGGCCCTCCCGCTATTCTCCGACCCGTCGTGGGGGTCGGAGAATTTCGCCCAGAGAGTCACCACCTCCGTGCCCCTAGCACCACCCCTGACCCACACACCCCCACCCCTCACCTCCCCCCCCCCAAGAGGGTGACCGCACCCCACTTGCCTGCAGCCGACTCACACCCCACCCTGCACCACATGCCAACACCTGTACCGCACACCATGCCATCAGTTTAGGACACCCTATGCTGCCCGCATCCAAGTGTCTCACGGTGTGCATTATCTGCCCTCCCCCCCCCCCCCAGGAGAAGGCAGCCCACAACCGCTGGTGAGTGAAAAGACCGGACGGAGACCTGCCGGACTTGTGGCCCCTCACTATTATGGAGCAAAGAGCAATGGACCTGGTTGGTGGGGTGGGGAGCGGGCAGTCGCAGAGGCAGAGATAGGACAAGCAAGTGAGCCCCAAAGTGTTGCGATGTCCCTATGACACGTAAGCCACTCCGCCCAAACCATGCCTACTCGCGATATCCTTATGCGTCTTGTCTTGTGCAGGGTCAACGCCAGAAGATGCATAACTGGCCGGTGTCTGCCCCTCCCCCCCAAGCTGCAACTCCGCGACTCACCTGATGACGAAGCGGGACCGTCCAGGCTCCTACACTCCAACTACAACCCTGCAACACCCCGGATCACATTTCCGGGACAATACCGACTTCTCGTCACAACTGTCTCCAACACCCTCCACCATCCCAGAGACATTCACCTTGGTTGGGTGCTTTAGTGAAGAGGCTCCTGGAACACTATCTGGTGCGCACCATACACACTTGCAGTAGTATATCGTGGAGATAGGCACCCCCGAGGTGTGGCTGGTCAGAGAGCGGCCCGATCCCAAGGACTAGCTGCCACCCAGACAGGGCAGCGCACCGTGAGACACTTGGATGCGGGCAGCGCTTTTGGAAAGGGCGGTTCCGTCGATGTTGGAGATGCAGGCGCAGAACGGGGGACCTACAGGAAGGATGGTCAGCAACCATCCAGCACCTGCAAGTGCAGTTGGAGGAGTCCAACCGCCTGCAGGAGCAGGAGGCAGTGCCAATCATGCATGCTACACAGGGCAACACTGCACGGGTGGCGCCCGCGGTGAAGGCCTTGGGTGCAAAGGTATCGGCCAGGGGTCAGGATGTCCAAGGACTGTGGTATTCTGTGCAGGCAGTGGCTGAGGCCCAGGGCAGGGCAGCCATATCACAGGCAAGCATGTACCAGGGCCACATGGGCATTGCTGCGGCGCTCCAGAGCGTGGCCCTGTCACAATGGGCCAGGGCTGTGGGCGTTGAGAGAATTGTGCTCACTAACCTCAGCCAGTCCCAGAGAGGCCTGACACGATGCCTGAGTGACCTGGCACAGTCCCAGAGGGACTTGGCTCAGTCCCAGAGGGACTTGGCTCAGTCCAAGAAGGACGTGGCTTAGTCCCAGAAGGACGTGGCACAATCCCAGAAGGACGTGGCACAGTCCCAGAAGGACGTGCACAGCCCCAGAGGAATGTGGCACAGTTCCTGTTCTCCATGGCTGCAAGCATAGACACCCTGTTTGAGACGAGAGCGGGTCTACCAGGACTTGAGGTGCCAGGCAATGGCAGAGCCCCCGGAGCTCACTCCGGCCGCACCCCTGTCCGAAGGAGTGGCTTGAGGTCCATCGGGCACAACGAGGGAGAAGCTGATGGGGCTGTGCCGGTGACACCCGGAGGGAAGGTGCCAGAACAGTCTCAGACCCCCGTCCCCGGCACATTCAATGGGCAACGGGTATAACAAGGTGGCACCACACGTCCTTTGGAAGACTGCCAGGCCCATTCCGGCCCAGTCACTCCAGAGGACGGCCGCCAAAGGGGACCCAGGTCACAGGACAGGATACTCCTGATGTACCGCCTGGGGGAACCACCTGGATGGAGAGTTCGGGCACGTAAGGTTAGAAAGTTAGACACCAGTTAAGTTAGCACGGATGCAGCACATAAGATAGCATTAGGGGCTAGGGCACAGTTTCTATACAGAGCACTGTTACCAATAAACACATGTGCACCGCGTTCCGTCCTGCCTAGGCCCTCTGTTCGCAGAATGTGAGATAAGGACTGTGCTGGGTGCAAGGATGTGCCACTGTGCAGGAGGAGGAGTGGTTTAGAGGAGTTGGGTGTGGGGAGGCCAGTAATGTGGGGTGCGGGTGTAGGAGGACAGCATGCACCGGGGCCCCCAGGGCAATCGGGGGTACTCCCAATGGCCGCCTTTGGAGGTGGCAGGGGCCTAGGCCTGAGCTTCAGGGGCGCCTTGTGACCGATCACCGCTTGCCACCCACCCAAACTGCCACCCTCCCCCTCCCCCAGAAAGACTGTGGGTGCATGTGATGGAATGGCCAGCATGCATGCAGGGATCACCGGGCAGGCAGTGGAATGTGACACTGGGACAGGAGTCAGATGTTGCGGAGCACCAGAATTCATGGAGGAGCAGGTCATCATCATCTTCTGCCCCATGGACCTGACCTGCTGATGCTGCCGATCAAGGGCAACCACTGTTATGCAGCTAGTGGGGGCCTCGGAGGCGTTGAGGGTGCTGGGGTGGAGGGATGGGGTTCAGGGAGGGGGGGAGAGTCCGTGAGGGATGTAGTATGGGGGTGGGATGGGACAGTTAAGCTGCCGGTGGATAGGCCCCCTAGTCGGCTAGCCTGCAGGCAATCACTGTCCCATGTGTGGCGGCCCTGGCACACACGTCGTGCAGCCTCCTGTCTGCCCAGGGCCTCATGTCCTTCCCATGTGGCCATCCTCCTCATCGGACGTGGCATTCCGTTCCTCCACCTCCTCTTCCAGCATGTCGCCCCTCTGCGGTGCGATGTTGTGGAGGACGCAGCAGGCCACCATGACTCGCGAGTCGCTCCGAGGGCTGTTCTGGAGGGCCCCACCGAGCGGTCCAGGCACCTGACCCACACCTTCAGCATGCTTATGCACCGCTCAGTGATGCCCATGCAGCTGGTTCTGCGCTTCGGTCCAAGGCCTACGGATAGGTGTCATCCGCCATGACCACAGCGTATAACCCCTGTCGCCCAGAGCCAATCCCTCACCCGGAGGAGTGCCTCGAAGGTGTCGGGAAGCGTTGAATGTCCCAGGACAAAGGTGTTATGCACGCTGCCCATGTAGCGGAGGCAACCATACGGTTGGTGGCGCTCCGCACAGTTATGGGACACGGTGGAAAGCCGTGGAAATGGCGGCCCGGGCACGGTCACCCCAAACCTACAGCTCATCTCCTGTCACCTACTGTTACTCCCCTGGCCCTGGCAGACATCCCCCCAGTCAGCGGCACAACTGACAACCCCATGGTTGTGCCTTTGGAAATATGTCTTATCTCTTCTCACCCTCAGCAGCTAGGGCGCCTGGTTCCTGTTTTTAAATGCTCCCATAAGTGAACCACGCTGGCAGAGGAGGAGCATCGCAGGAGGCCGGAGACTACTGGATCGTGTCCATTAATGATATGCTAATGGCCGCTCCTGTACATTTGCATGCCCATGCCGACATGGAACGCATGATCACCGCCATCGAGGCACCGAAGCATGGCGTTCCGTTGGGAGCCCAACGCCAACCTCGTTTCTGGCTGACACCTGATCCTCCGCCCGATTGCGATTTGCGATTCCCGCGTCGCTGGGAGGAGAATCCCGCCCCTAGTATTTGTTTACATTTGTTATTGGCTAACTTGTGGTACAACCTTTAGTGATTGGTTTGTACTCTGAGATCTCCTTGTTGCTCTACCTCATCCAGACTTACACTTTCCAAGTAATAAATTACCTCTCTGTTCTTCCTACCAAAATGTACCACCTCACATTTATCTGTGTTGAATTTCATTTGCCAATTATTTGTCAATTCTGCAAGTTTAGTAATGTCCCCCCTATAATTTGTTATAATGCTCCTCGGTATTGACTCCATCTTCCCCCATGCCCCCAATGTGGTGTCATCTACAAATTTAGAAATTGTATTATTGAGTCTAAAGTTGAAATTGTTGATATAAATTGTGGAAGTAGATTTAGGACTGAGTTTAGGAGGAACTTCTTCACCCAAAGGGTTGTGAATCTATGGAATTCCTTGCCCAGTGAAGTAGTTGAGGCTCCTTCATTAAATGTTTTTAAGATAAAGATAGATAGTTTTTTGAAGAATAAAGGGATTAAGGGTTATGGTGTTCGGGCCGGAAAGTGAAGCTGAGTCCAGAAAAGATCAGCCATGATCTCAATGAATGGCGGAGCAGGCTCGAGGGGCCAGATGGCCGACTCCTGCTCCTAGTTCTTATGTTCTTATGAACAGTAGTGATCCCAGCACTGGCTCCTGTGGAACACCCACTTCCCACCTTCTGCTACCTTGAATAACCACCCTTTACTCCCACTCTGCTTTCTGCCTTGAAGTCAGCTAGAAATTCATTCTGCCACTTGTCCTGACTCTACATTCTCTGGCCTTATCATTGGGCACCTCATTGATGTACCATCAATTCGACTCAAGACACAATTAGGATCCGAACTGTGGCTTTAATCAGCTAGTTGTTAGCCCGGTGGTCGACTACAGAGTAAGGCCGACCGCCGGGAATGCTGGGTACTTATACCCCACCTCGGAGGTGGGGCCTACTTGCCTCTCGACCAATTGGAGAGCAGTCACATGACTAGTCCCAACCAATCGGACGAGAGGCACATGACCAGCCAGAGCCAATGGGGAGCCAGTGCGCTGCACCAATGGCAGAGCTCATATCCGTACCACCACATTCATCAAAGGCCTTTGGAATATCCAGATAAATCACTGCATGACCATTGCCTACTCTCACTGTTACCTCCTCAAAACAGTTAATGAGATTTTGATCAACTAATCTACCATTAGCCGTGTAACTTTAGAGAACAGGGACATGAGGTGATCAGTGGAACATGGGAGCAAGTATCCAAACTCCAAGCTGACCAAACCTTTCATTAGTTGCCCCTTTACCCATCCAGTCCTGCAGCTGATGGAGAGCCCTGCCCAGCTCAGAATGATGGGCACCTATGCATGAGCATACTGAATTCACTAACCTTGGCTTTTAATCCACTTTCTCATGATGTCAACCACTGTTATAAAGAATTCTTAACCAAATGCATGCTCTTGTTCAAAGTCTCTGGCAGACTAGCCTGATAAACACTTGTGCAGTGTCTCAAACTTCCCATTGCATTCTCACCGATCACTGCTTTGTTCCAAGCATCCTTATTCCCTCTAGGATCATCCCATAACCCAGCCTCCACTCCGGGTTCTGAACATGCCCCGGGGGGGAGGGGCACACACACACACACAACAGATAATCCTTGGCTTTCCCATAATTGAAGATAAAGCTTTTGGACACTAACAGGAACCTGTGGAGATCCTATTGCATCATTTCAAACAAGGGTAGGGGAAATTTTCTTCTGTGACAGTAACTGGTTTTGCTGTTTTATAGAGCAGGTGGATATCAAATTAGTGACAATGTAGAGGGAGCTTTACTCTGAATCTAACCCTGTGTTGTATCTGTCCTGGGAGTGTTTGATGGGAGCAGTGTAGAGGGAGCTTTACTCTGTATCTAACCCCATGCTGTACGTGACCAGGGGGTCTTTAACAGAGATAGTGTAGAGGGAGCTTTACTCTGTATCTAACCCCGTGCTGAACCTGTCCTGGAGTGTTTGATGGGGACAGTGTAGAGCAGGGGTGGGCAAACTTTTCCGTGCAAGGGCCACATTCAGAAATTCACAATTCACAAAGGGCCGCATAGTACGTATATAAAGTAAAATAATTACTTCACCCGGTTATGATTCTGGGCGCCTCATATAGAACATAGAACAGTACAGCACAGAACAGGCCCTTCGGCCCTCGACGTTGTGCCGAGCAATGATCACCCTACTCAAGTCAACGTATCCACCCTATACCAGTAAGTAACCCAACAGCACCCCCCCCCCCATTAACCTTAAAAAAAAATTTAAAAAAAAAAAAAAATTTTTTTTTTAAAATTTTTTTTTTTTTTTTTTTAGTGACTTGGTGGGCCGCAGAAATACCTTTGGCGGGCCGTAGTTTGCCCATCCCTGGTGTAGAGGGATCGATCTAAATATAGCAGTGTCTTTCTATTTGTGAAGAATTCTGTCTCCAGCTTGAGCCACTTTGCAATGAAAATCATTTTTCTGCACTTAGTTACATCCTGTTGATAGATATCCTTCTGTTACAGTTGAGGTTTAACATATGTTAGCTGGAGATTGCAGTTAATCTGATAACATTGCTTCTTCTCTATGCGCAGGCCTTTGCGGCATTCTATTACACGGTGGATTTCCTGAAAACAACTTTGAAGATGAGTATTAAATCACCCGGGGATCTGAAGCAAGCAACTGATACCATCTGTGGAATGAACTTCAAGGAGGTGATTGTAAATAACAGAGTACAACACACAACCCTTCATCCCTCTTGTCTAAAGCCCCTCTCTTCCTTTCTCTCTCGCACTCCTCTCTCTCTACTGAATCGTCTCTCTCTCTCCTCAGAATCCTTTCTCAACCTCAACCCCTTTGTCTCTCTTGACTAGCTCCCTATCTTCCCCAATCATCTACCAATCACTCTTCCCCCCCCCCCCCCCCCCCCCCCCCCCGCTCACACACACCTCTCCCCACCACATTGCTAGTGAACTGCCTGGGGTTGCCCAGCTGGTTCATGCTCCCCATTGGTTTCATGTGAACCTAGCTTCAGGCCCAATATTGAACAAAGAGCAATACAGCTCAGGAATAAGTCCTCAGCCCTCCGAGCACGCGCCGATCATGATACCTGTCGAAACTAAAACCTTCTGCACTTCCGGAGTCCATATCCCTCTATTCCCATCCTATTTATGTATTCACCAAGATGCCTCTTAAACATCACTATCGTATCTGCTTCCACCACCTTACCTGTCAGTGCGTTCCAGGTGCTCACCACCCTCTGTGTAAAAAACTTGCCTCGCACATCCCCTCTAAACTTTCCCCTCACACCTTAAACCTATACCCCTTAGTAAATGATTACACCCTGGGAAAAAGCGTCTGACTATCTACTCTGTCCATGCCACTCATTATTTTGTAAACCTCTATCAGGTCGCCCTTCAACCTCCACCGTTTCAGTGAAAACAATCTGAGTTTATCCAACCTCGCCACATAGCTAATACCCTGCAGACCAAGCAACATCCTGGTGAACCTCTTCTGTATCCTCTCCAAAGCATCCACATTCTTCTGGTAGTGTGGCGACCGAAATTGAATACAATGGTCTAACTAAGATTCTGAACAGCTGCAGCATGACTTGTCAATTTTTGTACTCAATGCCCGATCAATTAAGGCAAGCATGCCGTATGCTTTCTTGACTACCTTATCCACCTGGGTTGCAACTTCCAGTGATTTATGGACCTGTACGCCCAGATCCCTCTGCCTGTCAATACTCCGATGGGTTCTGCTATTTACTGTATAATTCCCACCTGCTCGGCATAACATCGAGGGCCGAAGGGCCTGTTCTGTGCTGTACGTTTCTATGTTCTATGTATGTATTAGACCCTCCAAAATGCATTACCTCACATTTATCCGGATCAAACTCCAACTGTCATTTCTCCGCCCAAGTCTCCAACCGATCTATATATGCTGTATCCTCTGACAATCCGCAACTCCACCAACCTTTGTGGAGTCCGCTAATCAGATTAGCTACATTTTTCTTCAAATCATTTATATATATATATTATGAACAACAAAGGTCTCAGCACTGATCTCAGAACACCACTAGTCACAGCCCTCCATTCAGAAAAGCACCCATTCACCACTATCCTGTTTTCTATGACTGAACCAGTTCTGTATCCATTTTGCCAGCTCACCCCTGATCCCGTGTGACTTCACCTTTTATATCAGTCTGCCGTGAGAGAGCTTGTCAAAGGTCTTACTGAAGTCCATGTAGACAGCAACCACTGCCCTTCCATTGGATGTGCCTCAGTATC
Source organism: Scyliorhinus canicula (assembly GCF_902713615.1). NCBI lineage: Eukaryota > Metazoa > Chordata > Chondrichthyes > Carcharhiniformes > Scyliorhinidae > Scyliorhinus > Scyliorhinus canicula. The sequence continues at coordinate 15,658,988 of NC_052166.1, read as the reverse complement.
CAGTCGGGGGCTGCGATTTCTCCCTCTGTCCAGTTCATCGCAGGGCTGATCCCTATGGTCAGAATTTTACACTGTAGGAGTGGGCGTGCAGCTGACCCGAACTCCTGTGAAATCCCGCGAGAAAACACCGGATGTGTGTCCTGACGTCATCGCACTACATTATGGCTGTTAGGCATACACAGTAATTCGCCCGCTGACATTTCAACGAGCAATTAAGCCAATTGAAAAGCCAGTTTATGAAATTTTTACATTTAAAAAAATAAATATAGAATACCTAATTCAATTTAATGTCGCCAATCCACCTACCCTGCACATCTTTGGGTTGTGGAAGCGAAACCCACGCAAACACTGGGAGAACGTGAAAACTCAACACGGACAGTGACCCAGAGCCGGGATCGAACCTGCGCCACCGTAATGCCCTCAGTTTATGAAAATTTACATGGCCTGTGCAATTTTGCAGTCAGTGTACAGGTCACATGGGCAAGTGGCCATCGTGTTTTTAATTCAAACTTAATCCGGGGAGGATAAAAGTTGACTAGAGCCGTCGCAATGTGAATAGATGGAGTTTAGGTGAGAGTTTGTTGTAGGAGCATTTCTGGAGTACTTTTCGATTTACAAGCTTTCTTAGAGGCTTTTTGCTGAGCACACTGTTCAGTGAATTATACTGTGGTGTCCATATTCCAGCAAATGCGGACTGTCTACTCTGCTGGATGTACCTCCTCTGGAGAGGAGGAGAGTGCCAGAAGGGAGAGAACGGCTGGTGTCTGAGGCAGTGTCCCCAAGAGCGGCCTGTGGAAAGAGAGGTGCAGCCAGAGGGAGTGCAGGACCAGCAGGAAGTGCAAGGTGGAAGGATCCACAAAAGAACAAAGAACAAAGAAAAGTACAGCACAAGAACAGGCCCTTCGGCCCTCCAAGCCTGAGCCGACCATACGGCCCATTTAAACTAAAATCTTCTACATTTCCGGGGTCCGTATCCCTCTATTCCCATCCTATTCATGTATTTCTCAAGATGCCCCTTAAACGTCACTATTGTCCCTGCTTCCACCACCTCCTCCAGCAGCGAGTTCCAGGCACCCACTACCCTCTGTGTAAAAAACTTGCCTCGTACATCTCCTCTAAACCTTGCCCCTCACACCTTAAACCTATGCCCCTAGTAATTGACCCCTCTACCTTGGGAAAAAATCTCTGACCATCCACTCTGTCTATGCCACTCATAATTTTGTAGACCTCTATCAGGTCACCCCTCAACCTTCTTCATTCCAGTGAGAACAAACCAAGTTTATTCAACCTCTCCTCATAGCTAATGCCCTCCATACCAGGCAACGTCCTGGTAAATCGCTTCTGCACCCTCTCTAAAGCCTCCACATCCTTCTGGTAGTGTGGCGACCAGAATTGAACGCTACACTCCAAGTGTGGCTGAACTAAGGTTCTATACAACTGCAACATGACTTGCCAATTCTTATACTCAATACCCCGGCCAATGAAGGCAAGCATGCCGAATGCCTTCTTGACTGCCTTCTGCACCTGTGTTGCCCTTTTCAGTGACCTGTGGACCTGTACACCAAGATCTCTCCATCAATACTCTTGAGGGTTCTACCATTCACTGTATATTCCCTACCTGTATTAGACCGTCCAAAATGCATCACCTCACATTTTCCCAAATTAAACTCTATCTGCCATCTCGCCGCCCAAGTCTCCAAACGATCTAAATTCTGCTGTATCCTCTGACAGTCCTTATCACTATCCGTAATTCCACCAACCTTTGTGCCGTCTGCAAACTTACTAATCAGACGAGTTACATTTTCCTCCAAATGATTTAACGAGCAGCAAAGGTCCCAGCACTGATCCCTGCAGAACACCACTAGTCATAGCCCTACAATCAGAAAAGCACCCTTCCATTGCTACTCTCTGCCGTCTATGACCTAGCCAGTTCTGTATCCATCTTGCCAGCGCACCTCTGATCCCGTGTGACTTCACCTTTAGTACCAGTCTGCCATGAGGGACCTTGTCAAAGGCCTTACTGAAGTCCATATAGACAACATCCACTGCCCTACCTGCATCAATCAATTTGTGACCTCCAAGAAAAACTCTGTCAAGTTAGTGAGACATGACCTCCCCTTCACAAAACTGTGCTGCCTCTCGCTAATACGAACCCTTGCTTCCAAATGGGAGTAGATCCTGTCTAGAAGAATTTTCTCCAGTAATTTCCCTACCACTGACGTAAGGCTCACCAGCCTGTAGTTCCTTGGATTATCCTTGCTACCCTTCTTAAACAAAGGAACAACATTGGCTATTCTCCAGTCCTCCGGGACATCACCTGAAGACAGTGAGGATGCAAAGATTTCTGTCAAGGCCTCAGCAATTTCCTCTCTTGCCTCCTTCAGTATCCTGGGGTAGATCCCATCAGGCCCTGGGGACTTATCCACCTTAATATTTTTCAAGACGCCCAACACATCGTTTTTTTTGGATCTCAATGTGACCCAGGCTATCTACACACCCTTCTCCAGACTCAACATCCACCAATTCCTTCTCATTGGTGAATGTAAAGTATTCATTTAGTACCTCGCCCATTTCCTCTGGCTCCACACATAGATTCACCCCCTGTCCTTCATGGGCCAACCCTTTCCCTGGCTACCCTCTTGCTTTTTATGTACGTGTAAAAAGCCTTGGGATTTTCCTGAACCCTATTTGCCAATAAACTTTCGTGACCCAGTTTAGCCTTGCTCCTTGCTTAAGTTCCTTCCTACTCTCCTCATATTCCACACAGGCTTCGTTTGTTCCCAGCCTTCTAGCCATGACAAATGCCTCCTTTTTCTTTTTGACGAGGCCTACAATATCCCTCGTTATCCAAATATCACGAAATGTGCTGTATTTATCCTTCTTCCTCACAAGAACATGCCGGTCCTGAATTCCTTTTAACTGACATTTGAAAGCCTCCCACATGTCAGATATTGATTTACCCTCAAACATCCGCCCCCAATCTAGGTTCTTCAGTTCCTGCCTAATATTGTTATAATTAGCCTTCCCCCAATTTGGCACATTCACTCTTATCCTTGTCCACCAGCACTTTCAAACTTACTGAATTGTGGTCACTGTTCCCGAAATGCTCCCCTACTGAAACGACTACCACCTGGCCAGGCTCATTCCCCAATACCAGGTCCAGTACAGCCCCTTCCCTAGTTGGACTATCTACATATTGTTTTAAGAAGCCCTCCTGGATGCTCTTTACGAACGCTACCCTGTCCAGGCCCCTAGAAGACTCCTTTCCAAAATCTGTCTACCTATCTGCTCCTCTATCTCCCGCTGGCTGTTGTGAGGCCTGTAGTAAACCCCCAACATTGTGACTGCAGCCTTCTTAATCCTGATCTCTACCAATATAGCCTTGCTGCCCTCAGAGGTGTTGTCTCGCAGTACAGCTGTGATATTCTCCCTGACCAGTAGCGCAACTCCTCCACCCCTTTTACCTCCCCCTCTATCCCGCCTGAGACATCTAAATCCTGGAATATTTCGCTGCCAATCCTGTCCTTCCCTCAACCAGGTCTCTGTAATGGCAACAACAGTTCCAAGTACTAATCCAAGCTGTAAATTCATCTGCCTTACCTGTTATACTTCTTGCATTAAAACATATGCACTTCAGGCCACCAGTCCCGCTGTTTTCAGCAACATCTCCCTGTCTGCTCTTCCTCAGAGCTATAGTGGTCCTATTTCCTCATTCTCCATCAGTTTTTTCACCTTCTGACCTATTGCTCCGGTGCCCACCCCCCTGCCATACTAGTTTAAACCCTCCCGTGTGACACTAACAAACCTTGCGGCCAGGATATTTATGCCTCTCCAGTTTAGATGCAACCCGTCCTTCTTATACAGGTCACGCCTGCCCCAGAAGAGCTCCCAGTGGTCCAGATAACTGAAACCCACTCTCCTACACCAGCTGTTTAGCCATGTGTTTAGCTGCTCTATCTTCCTATTTCTAGCCTCACTGGCACGTGGCACAGGGAGTAATCCCGAGATTACAACCCTTGAGGTCCTGTCTTTTAACTTTCTGCCTAACTCCCTGAACTCCTGCTGCAGGACTTCATCCCCCTACCTGTCTATGTCGTTAGTACCAATATGTACCATGACCTCTGCCTGTTTGCCCTCCCCCTTCAGGATGCCAGCTAACTGTTCTGAGACATCCTGGACCCTGGCACCAGGGAGGCAACATACCATCCTGGAGTCTCTTTCAAGTCCACAAAAGCGCCTATCTCTGACCTTGACTATATAGTCCCCTGTGACTATAGCTCTTCTGCGCTTTGGCCCTCCATGCTGAATATCAGAGCCAGCCGTGCTACCACTGCTCTGGCTGCTGCTGTTTTCCCCTAATAGGCTATTCCCCCCCCCCCCCCCCCCCTGACAGTATCCAAAGGGGTATACCTGTTTGAGAGGGGGGGCAACCACAGGGGATTCCTGAACTGACTGCCTGCCCCTTCTGGTGGTCACCCATTTCTCTGCCTGCACCTTGGATGTGACTGATGCGACCATCAATTCACTCAAAGACACGAGTAGAAGCAAACCGAGGTTTTAATCAGTTTAGAACAGCCTGCCTGCGACTAGTACAATACTGTCAACCTCCTACAGGTCAACTGCTCTTTCTACTTCCTTTCAAGGGGAGGAGCCATGGGCAGACCCCGTACATGCCCCAACATATCCCCCTGTGGGTGAAGCCACACAATGGCCCATAGGTGGAGCCCACAAGGTCAACAACATAACATAGCTGTAACACAGTGGCAGAACATGATGAAAATGAAAAGAAAATCCTTATTGTCACGAGTAGGCTTCAAATGAAGTTACTGTGAAAAGCCCCTAGTCGCCACATTCCGGCGCCTGTTCGGGGAGCCTGGTACGGGAATCGAACCGTACTGCTGGCTTGCCTTGGTTTGCTTTCAAAGCCAGCGATTAGCCCTGTGAGCTAAACAGCCCCTTTGAGCTAAACAGATTAGCCCCTGTGAGCTAAACAGATACCAATACACTGGTGAATTACTAGTACTATACATTCACCACAGTGACCACATTTATATAACTGCTATCTATGACGCTTTCCGCCACCTGCATGCTCCTAAGTGCATCCAATTGCTGCTCCAACCGAACCATGCGGTCTGTGAGGAGCTCCAGTTGGGTGCACTTTCTGCAAATGAAGCCATCCGGGATGCTGGAAGCCTCTCAGACCTGCCACATCTCACAGTCAGAGCACTGCACTCCTCTAATTGACATTGCTTCAATTAATTAGTAAACTAAATTAAAAAAGAAAAAAGTTACTGTTAACTATATGTTTCCTGTCACTCGATTTCTACGATAAATGTAAAAGTAAATACAGTACTCTCTATCTCTGACTTAGATACCCCTCTAAATTATGATTAAGCAATTAATTATGTTTAATTAGTTTAACAATGTTTAATTTTTAAATTTAGTGCAGATTCCCTATCAGCCAATCAGGCCACAGCTTTCCTGTGACATCACTTTTCAGCTCCCCCCACCCCTGTCGGATCACTCAGAAGAGCAGAATATCTATCACTTACCTGTTCCCAAGCTGCTACCCGGCTCTCTCTCTCTCGCTCCCGAAAATGAAGGCCTCGCTCCCGAAAATGAAAAGACATCATTATCCTGCAAGGCAGAGTTTACGGGCAGTGCTCTAGCCACCTCAGCATGTCTGAGGTCCAGTGTGAACGAGGCTCTGAGGGAGACTGTGACCTCCATGTGCCAGATGATTGGCCCAGATGATTGACCTCCAGCCCAGGGGTCATTGAGGGATCAATGTGGTGTTTCCAGTTCTGCATCAAACTGGTCACTAACATTCTGTTTCGATGGGACTCAAACTTCATTCATTTCCAGGTCGATGATGCTGGCCAGACTGAGTCAGCCAGAGACTTTGCTGCAACAACTGGGTTGCCCTGCGTCCAGGGTGCCATAGATTGCTCACATATGGCCATAAGAGCATCAACGTGTGACCCTGGTGCCTTCACCAAGAGGAAGGGATTCCACTTTGTTGTAGTGCGAGGGAATGCGATGAGGCAGCGTTAAATCAAAATGGTGATTTATTAACAAAGGAAGAACTTTATATTACAGATCAACACAGGAGTGGTTCCCTCGATTCCTGGGCTTACTCTGATGGGACCCCCTTTCTGGAACCTGACAGGCTCAGGTTTGCAAGCTCTGCCCCCTGAGGCTCTAGGCGGGTCACATGGCCCATGAAAGATCGCCTCTTAAAGGAACCACGCTACCACATTCCTCCCCCCTTAAGTTCCCTTACAATTACACAAAAAAAACCCTTATATACAACTATGTAGAGTGAAACAGAATTTTCAGTGAGGGAGACAATGGGCAAAGTTCATAAGGTCAGTCTATCCGGGGACTTTCGAACTCTTGTTGAGCGCCACACATCTGCAACCAGTTCCTCCATAGTTGAAGTCACTTGGGGAGGCAGTGACGTAGTGGTATTATCGCTGCACTAGTAATCCAGAGTCCCTGAATCAAGCTCTGGGGACGCGGGTTCGAATCCTTCCACAGCAGATGGTGAAATTTGAATTCAATAAAAATCTGGAATTAAAAGTCTGATGTTGACCATGAAACCATTGTCGATTTTCCCATCTGGTTCATTAATGCCCTTTAGGGAATCCTTACCTAATCTTGCCTATATGTAACTCCAGATCCACAGCAATGTGGTTGACTCTTAAATGCCCTCAGAGATGGGCAATAAACAGCCAGCGTCACCCATATCCTGTGGACGAATAAATAAAAGGTCCCCTTCAGTGGCAGGCAGATTTTCAGTGCCGACACCCTCCTCAGCTCCTTGTGCTGACTCACGGGATTCCTGTTGGGAAGACCTTGGTTCTATGACCACAGACTCTGGCTGGTACTCTGGTAACTACTATCAGACCACATGTCTGAGTTCACATGTTGCGCTGTGGGGCCGAAGCTTCCCGCCTCCTCATAAACTCTACATGCCTCCGCACTTCGCAGCCCCATAGGCCGACCAATCCTGCAATAACCTGGATGCAGAGCTGGGCTGAGAAGTGGCAGATGGAGTTCAACCTTGATAAATGTGAAGTGATTCATTTTGGAAGGTCGAATTTGAATGCCGAATACAGGGTTAAAGGCAGGATTCTTGGAAGTGTGGAGGAACAGAGGGATCTTGGGGTCCACGTGCATAGATCCCTCAAAGTTTCCACCCAGGTTGATGGGGTTGTTAAGAAGGCGCATGGTGTATTGGCTTTCATTAACAGGCGGATTGAGTTTAAGAGCCGCGAGGATTTGCTACAGCTTTATAAAACTCTAGTTAGACCACACTTGGAATATTGTCTCCAGTTCTGGTCGCCTCATTATAGGAAGGATGTGGATGCTTTGGAGAGGGTACAGAGGAGATTTACCAGAATGCTGCCTGGACTGGAGGGCATGTCTTATAAAGAAAGGTTGAGGGAGCTAGGGCTTTTCTCACTGGAGCGAAGAAGGCAGAGAGGTGACTTGATAGAGGTGTACAAGGTTATGAGAGGCATGGATAGAGTGGATAGCCAGAGACTTTCACAGAGAGTGGTGGTTGTGTGGAATGCACTGCCAGCAGTGGTGGTGGAGTCAGAGTCATTAGGGACATTTAAGCGACTTTTGACAGGCACATGGACAGCAGTAAATTAAAGGGGTGTAGGTGAGGTTGATCTTAGATTAGGATAAATGTCGGCACAACATCGTGGGCTGAAGGGCCTGTACTATTCTATGGTCTATGTTCTATAACCCTCCTGGATATCCCAGCTGGTCCCCCTCCAGAATTCCAGATGAAAACCAAATCCTTCTCTTTAAACGACCTGTCTCACTTGGCTAAGGTGTGGTGCTCCATCTGTCAGGCAACGTCTTGATATGGGCTGACCAAGTGTTGAGAAAAATCAGAGCAAGGCCGATCTTCTATGGAACAGGAGACTCCGATATAGTCTGTGGGAGTGGACGTTGGCTTAAAGCATTTGCGATCTGTGTACCTGGGGTGGGATTCTCCGACTGGGTCGGAGAATCGGCGGCGGGCTGCGCGAATCGCGCCACGTCACCCCCACGATGGCACGCGATTCTCTGCTGGCGGCATTGTCTGCGGCGTGGTTGGTCCGGTCGTGGGCCTCTCTACATGGCCGCCCTGCTGATTCTCCGGCCCGGATAGGCCAAGCGGCTGTAAGAAAAGAGCCGAGTCCTGCCGTCCATTGAAATTTTCGATGTTTCTTCAGCAAGTCTATCAGTGGAGCAATCGCGCTACAAAACATCTGCACAAATGTTCGATCAAATCCACTCATGCCAAGAAATCGCATTATTTCCCTTCGTCTTGAGGGTATTGGAAACTCCTCAATAATTGTTAGTTTCACATCCAGTGTGACCATTCGACCCTGTCCAATTGTATGGCCGCTCTGGGCCGGCGGGTCCTCGGCGTGTAAGGGTCGGGTGTCGGCCTTTGGGGGCGGGCCTGACCCCGGGGGGGAGGGGGGGGGCATCCGATGTGGCGTGGCTCGCGATCGGAGCCCACCGATCAACTGGCCAGCCTCTGTGGCTGGGGGCCTCCTTTCCTAAGCACTGGCCCCTGTAGACCTGCTCCATGTTGCGTCGGGGCAGGCACGTTGAAGGAGGCCACTACGCATGCGCGCATTGGTGCAGATGCCACTGCGCATGACCTCGTTGGCGCCGGTGCCACTGCTGCTGGAGCAGCGCAAACCGGTTTTTCATCGTGAAAAAGGCAATTATTGGTCCAAGACAATGTTGATGTGCTGCCCATAAACCTATCGGTGGAATTTATTTCTGGCATACATGACTGCCAAACTCTCTTTATCTATCTGTGAATCCGACAACGTTCGGATTGGATTGGGGAGAGCTCGCAGAGAGTCTCCTCGCTCCGGTGCCACCTTCTGGGTAATTCGGGAAGTAAAGGCGACAGGTCTCTCCACTCCACCTTGCATCTTATGCAAAAGTACCGTCCTATGCAATAAGGCATGTGACTATAAGAACATAAGAACTAGGAGCAGAAGTAGGCCATCTGGCTCCTCAAGCCTGCTCCACCATTCAATGAGATCATGGCTGATCTTTTGTGGACTCAGCTCCACTTTCCGGCCCGTAGACCATAACCCTTAATCCCTTTATTCTTCAAAAAACTATCTAACTTTACCTTAAAAACATTTAATGAAGGAGCCTCAACTGCTTCACTAGGCAAGGAATTCCATAGATTCACAACCCTTTGGGTGAAGAAGTTCCTCCTAAACTCAGTCCTAAATCTATTTCCCCTTATTTTGAGGCTATGCCCCCTAGTTCTGCTTTCACCTGCCAGTGGATAATGTGTTTGTCTGAGTTAAAGTGGGCAGGTAAGGTTGACGATTTTAAGGCCTGTTTCACTTGTTTAAGGGACTTTTGCCGGGAATCTTTCCATTTCCATCGTTGCGGCTTCCTCATCAGTTGGCTTTAAAATTGTTGACAAGTTGGGTAAAATATGTCGACAATGGTATTTTATTTCATAAATGTAAAATACCTGTTATGGACCAGGGTTTAGAGAACCCCAAGGTGTATGATGGAATTCGCCTGACCCACAACTTTTAATAGATTGTGGTATGGGGAGCACACGGCCCACTCGACAGGTGTGGTGCAGCAGAAATGGAAAAGTATTCTTTAAAGCAAAACAATGTTTGTTCTATGAACTCAAGTTCACCTTTTTAAACCATACAGTGAACATCTGAGCAACCATTAATTAAAATACAACCCCCAAAGAATGCAACACTAAGTAATCCTTTAAGCTTTCCTTTTAATATCCATAAGACTTAAAACACCTTTTTATCAGAAGCACATCAGGTTAAAGTCACTACTGAGAGCAGTTATTAGTTTTAAATCACCAGGATCGATTTACAGTCTTTAGAATACAGAGAGAGATTCATACACCTTCTGGCTGTGTCTGCAGCAATCCAGCTCTGAAAATGAAACTAAAACACACCCTGCAGCAAACAGCCGAAAACGAAAGTAAAAAGCTGACAGTCAGCCCATCTCCACCCACTCTCTGACATCACTGCAGTAATAAACACCCATTTCTTAAAGGTACTCTCACATGACACCTCCCCCCAAGAAAAAAAAAACCCATCAACTTCAAGATGGTTTCATTTTTCACCTTTTCACTATCCTTTAAGAAATGCACACAGTAAACATACTTTTTCATTTCAAAAAGAACACATGCAAACAGGTATAATAATATAGTCCATTTTTTTTGTTCGTCTTACTCCAACTGAAATCTGTCTCGATTGACAGTCTCTTTGAAAAAGAAGGTCTCTGCATAATCTGTCCATTGCTCTACGCCTTGGCATTTCTCTTTAAAGTCAGATACTTTAGTTCAATCTGATCACAGAGTCCCTTGCAATTCTCCAACACAGGAGCATTGGTTATCACAGCATTCAGGCCGTCAAATGCCTGTTGTAAGTCCGCTGTCCATTGAAATTTTCGACGTTTCTTCAGCAAGTCCATCAGTGGAGCAATCATGCTACAAAACCTCTGCACAAATGTTTGATCAAATCCACTCACGCCACGAAATCGCATTATTTCCCTTTTTCTTGAGGGTATCGGAAACTCCTTAATAACTGTTAATTTCACATCCCGTGTGACCATTCGACCCTGTCCAATTGTATGGCCTTGGAAAATGACTTGGACCTTTCCAAATTCACCTTTGGCGAGGTTTATCACCAAATCCACCTCCTGAAGTCGATCGAATAACTCCATCAGATGTTTTAAAAGTTTTGTCCACATCTGGCTGAAAATTACCAGATCGTCGATGTATACCGCACAATTGGGTAATCCTGAAACAACTTTGTTAGTTAACTGTTGAAATGTGGCTGGTGCGTTTTTCATGCCAAATGGCATAACTTTGAATTGGTATATAACATCTGGGGTCACAAAAACTGAAATATCCTTCGCCTTTCGGATACCTGCTGCCCATTCTGAGAACTACACTGGAGTAATTGCCCCCAGGTCTTCCAGATATTTCAACTCCACTTTAACCTGTTGGTGCAGAGCATAAGGCAGCAATCTGGCTCTCAAACTTTTTGGTTTATCCTCAGGCTCTATGTAGATTTTGGCCTTCACCCATTTTATGCGTTTCAACTCTTTGAAAAACTTCAAGGTAATTATTACACAGATGTTCCTGGAAAAACCCATCTGTGATGCTGAATATCTCCAATCAATTTAGCCCGATTCTTTTCAACCAATCTCGCCCCATGAAGTTTGGTCTTTGTCTTTTGACTATGATTATTGGCAGCTGGGTGTTTGCATCATGCCCGTTATCTTCAGGGCCTCCCCCATATCAGTGGCTAAAGTGGCTGACGTGCTGTTGATATTCAAGGGTTTCAGCCCTCCCTATAGATACTGAAATATTTGGTCTCCTGCCATTGTGGCAGCACCTGTATCGACATCAATGTTTCATGGACGGCCGTTAGCTGATAGACTACAAACTTCTCTTCTGGGTCTTCCTCAAGCTTGTTCACTGGAATTCCCAATGTTTTTGGGGGGGTAACTCGGGGTAGTTTGTCTGACTCTGCATCTGGCTTGTATGTGACCTTTTCTAATATGTCTGAAACGCCAGGGATCCGGGTTCAATTCCAAACTTGGGTGACTGAAGAGTTAGCACTTTCTCCCCGTGTCTGCCTGGGTTTCCTCTTGTTATTCCGGTTTCCTCCCATGGTCCAAAGATCTGCAGGTTAGATAGATTGGCCATGATAAATTGCCCCTTAGTGTCCAAAGTTCAGGTGAGGTTATTGGATTATAAGGATAGGGCTGGGGAGTGGGCCTGGGTGGGGAGCTCTTTCAGCGGGTTGATGTAGACTCGATAGGCTGACTGGCCTCCTTGTGCACTGTGGGATTCTATGCTTCTAAATGAATTGGTACAACTTAAGTTTCAGTTAGTTATGGACAAAGAAATAGAAAAATTGCAAAAAAAAAGGTTTCGGATTGGGGGAGAGCGGATTTTAGTAAAATAAGGCAGGATCTGGCCAAGGTAGACCGACAAGAGTTACTTGTGGGAATATGAAATGAAAAATGAAATGAAAATCGCTTATTGTCACGAGTAGGCTTCAGTGAAGTTACTGCGAAAAGCCCCTAGCCGTTCCTGCAGCCAGCCAATGGGGTTTCCCATTGTGGCCACCTGTTGCCATTGGGGAACCCGCGGGTGTGGGTGCTCTGGTAGCGAAGCGGAGGATCCCGCCGATGGAGAATCCCACAGCAGGTGTTTTTCATATGACGGTGCAGACTCGATAGGCCGATTGTGTCATCGCAACGTGTGGAAAATTCAGACTTACTCCTGTTAGAATTGAATGTTGGATCATTTATTACGGTGACAATTCTATTTCTTTCTGTCAATGCAGCTAAAGGACAAGGCACCAAATGCATCAGTGAAAAGACTTGTGGATTATTGCACAACCTCCGCCTACATCCATATCCTGACAACCAGAGGCTATCGCTTCAATGATGAAACATTTAAAAACATCGCATTTCAGAGAAAGGTCTGAGTTTAACTTTGGCTTTGCTACCACTTGTTTGCTGACTCTCTCTCCCCCCATCTGTGCCAATTGCTCTCTCTGCCTCACAGTCTGACTATGACATTTTGCATCAATTATTTATGCTCCCTCTTTCATTTATCCTTCCCTTTCTCTCTGCCTTTGTCTTTCTTCACCTTTCTGTCTTTTTCATTAGATTGGGTGGGATTCTCCATTCCGCTGCACCCGTTTTCTGGTGCGGCTGGTAGCGGGATTTTCTGTCCTGGCAGCCGCCCAATGGGTTTCCCATTGTGGGCACCCCCAAGGCTTCGGGAAATCCGCAGGCACGAGTGCACTGCCGGCGAAGTGAGGATCTCGCCTACGGAGAATCTGGCCCATTAGTATTTGTGCAGTGTGTCCAGGAAGCTTTTCTAACAGTATGCAGAGGGGAGGCCATATTGGATTTGGTACTTGGTAATGAACCAGGGCAAGTGAGAGATTTGTTAGTGGGGGAGCATTTTGGAGATAGTGACCACAATTCTGTGACTTTCACTTTAGTAATGGAGAAGGATAGGTGCGTGCTTCAGAGCAAGGTTTACAATTGGGGGAAGGGTAAATACGATGCTGTCAGACAAGAACTGAAGTACATAAGTTGGGAACATAGGCGGTGAGGGAAGGACACAATTGAAATGTGGAACTTGTTCAAGGAACAGATACTACGTGTCCTTGATATGTATGTCCCTGTCAGGCAGGGAAGAGGTGATCGAGTGAGGGAACCATGGTTGACAAGAGAAGTTGAATGTCTTGTTAAGAGGAAAAAGGAGACTTATGTAAGGCTGAGGAAACAAGGTTCAGACAGGGCACTGGAGGGATACAAGATAGCCAGGAGGGAACTGAAGAAAGGGATTAGGAGAGCTAAGAGAGGGCATGAAAAATCTTTGGCGGGTAAGATCAAGGAAAACACCAAGGCCTTTTACACATATGTGAGAAATATGAGTATGACGAGAGTGAGGGTAGGTCCAATCAAGGACACTAGCGGGAGATTGTGTATTGAGTCTGAAGAGATAGGCGAGGTCTTGAACGAGTACTTTTCTTCAGTATTTACGAATGAGAGGGGCCATATGTTGGAGAGAACAGTGTGAAACAGACTGGTGAGCTCGAGGAGATACTTGTTAGGAAGGAAGATGTGTTGGGCATTTTGAAACACTTGAGGATAGACAAGTCCCCCGGGCCTGAAGGGATATATCCAAGGATTCTATGGGAAGCAAGAGATGAAATTGCAGTACCATTGGCAATGATCTTGCTGTCCTCACTATCAACAGGGGTGGTACCAGGGGATTGGAGAGTGGTGAATGTCGTGCCTCTGTTCAAAAAAGGAAATAAGGATAACCCCGGGAAATAACAAGCCAGTTAGACTTACTTTGGTGGTAGGCAAAGTAATGGAAAGGGTACTGAGGGCTAGGATTTCTGAGCATTTGGAAAGACACTGGTTGATTTGGGATAGTCAGCACGGATTTGTCTTATTGAATTCTTTCAGGAGGTGACCAAGCAAGTAGATGAAGGTAAAGCAGTGGATGAGGTGTACATGGATTTTAGTAAGGCATTTGATAAGGTTCCCCATGGTAGGCTTATGCAGAAAGTAAGGAGGCATGGGATAGTGGTGCTCCGACATGGATGTTGGATGATGTGGAGGAGAAAAGAGCAACCTTTTACCCACAAGGGGGGCATGAGACCCTGGGAGTGTCCAATCCATATTACTCACCCCTTCCAGAGACCGAGGCACTTCCGGCCCAGTACACAGAGCGGACTGGCACCACAACACTGTGCTACCAGCAAGTCGACCAGGGCCCTCCAGGTCCCAGCCCTCCAGAGGATGGCCGCCAAGGTATCAGATGGGCTGATTTCAAATAACATGGTAGAACTTACAAAAATCCCAATAGAGAAACACAAGGGGTTAAAGGCCGACTAGTCACCAGCACCCGATGAACTGCACACTAGGGTTTTAATGGAAGTAGCAGCAGAGGTAGTGGAAATGTTAGTTGAAATGTTTTGTAACTCACAAAATTTAGGGCAGCACGGTAGCATTGTGGATAGCACAATTGCTTCACAGCTCCAGGGTCCCAGGTTCGATTCTGGCTTGGGTCACTGTCTGTGCGGAGTCTGCACATCCTCCCCGTGTGTGCGTGGGTTTCCTCCGGGTGCTCCGGTTTCCTCCCACAGTCCAAAGATGTGCAGTTTAGGTGGATTGGCCATGATAAATTGCCCTTAAGTGTCCAAAATTGCCCTTAGTGTTGAGTGGGGTTACTGGGTTATGGAGATAGGGTGGAGGTGTTGACCTTGGGTAGGCTGCTCTTTCCAAGAGCCGGTGCAGACTCGATGGGCCGAATGGCCTCCTTCTGCACTGTAAAATATATGATAAATTCCGGCAGGATACTGGAAAATTAGAAAACAGCCAATGTGACTCCCTTGTTCAAAAATTAAGAAAGGCAGAAGGCAGGGAACTAAATGACAGTTAGTTTAAAATCTGTTATTGGCAAAATGCTGGAGTCAATAATCAAAGAGGAAGTAGCTAATCATTTAAGAAAGCTGAATATAATCAAAACTGGTTTTATGAAAGGTAAATCATGTTTGACAAATTTTCTCAAATTTCTTAAGGGTGTAACAGGGAGAGTAGAGAGGGGAACCTGTACAAAGAACAAAGAAAAGTACAGCACGAGAACAGGCCCTTCGGCCCTCCAAGCCTGTACCGATCATGATGCCCGAACTAAAAAAAAAACCTTCTGCCCTTACTCGGTCCATATCCCTCTATTTCCTCCCTAGTCATGTACCCATCCAGATGCCTATTAAATGTTACTAATGTGCCTGCTTCCACCACATCCTCTGGCAGTGCATACCAGGTACTCGCTATTCTTTGTGTGAAAAACATACTTTGCACATCCCCTCTCACCTTGAACCTGTGTCCCCTTGTAATTGACACACCCACCCTTGGAAAAAGCCTCCAACTATCTATCCTGTCAATGCCTCTCAATTTTGTAGACCTCAATCAGGTCTCCCCTCAGCCTCTGTCTTTCCAGTGAAAACAATCCTAGTTTATTCAACCTCACCTCACAGCCAATACCCTCGAGACCAGGCAACCTTTTTTGCACTCTCTCCAAAGCTTCCACGTCCTTCTGATAATGTGGTGACCAGAAGATAGAACATAGAACAGAGCAGTGCAGCACAGTATAGGCCCTTCAGCCCACAATGTTGTGCTGACCATTTACCCGAATCTAAGATCAACCTAACCTACACCCCTTCAATTTACTGCTGTCCATGTGCCTGTCCAAGAGTCGCTTAAATGTCCCGAATGACTCTGACTCCACCACCTCTGCTGGCAGTGCATCCCATACACCCACCACTCTCTGTGTAAAGAACCTACCTCTGACATCTCCCCTATACCTTCCTCCAATCACTTAAAATTATGTCCCCTCCTGACAGCCATTTCCGCCCTGGAGAAAAGTCTCTGGCTATCCACTCTATCCATGCCTCTCATCACCTTGTACACCTCTATCAAGTCACCTCTCTGCCTTCTTCGCTCCAGTGAGAAAAGCCCCAGCTCCCTCAACCTTTCTTCATAAAACATGCCCGCCATTCCAGGCAGCATCCTGGTAAATCTCCTCTGTTCCCTCTCCAAAGCATCCACATCCTTCCTATAATGAGGCAACCAGAACTGGACACAATATTCCAAGTGTGGTCTAATTAGGGTTTTATAAAGCTACAGCAAAACCTCACGGCTCTTAAACTCATCACCTGTTAATGAAAGCCAACATACCATACGCCTTTGTGGGCCGAAGGGCCTGTTCTGTGCTGTATTTTTCTATGTTCTATGTTTAACAACCCTATCAACCTGGGTGGCAACTTTGAGGGATCTATGCACATGGACCTCAATATCCCTCTGTTCCTCCACACTTCCAAGAATCCTGCCTTTAACCCTGTATTCAGCATTCAAATTCGTCCTTCCAAAATGAATCACTTCACATTTATCAAGGTTAAATTCCATCTGCCTCTTCTCAGCCCAGCTCTGCATCCTGTCAAAGACCTGCTGTAACCTCCAACAACCCTCAACACTGTCTACAACTCCCCAACCTTCGTGTCATCGGCAAACTTACTAACCCACCCTTTCACTTCCTCATCCAAGTCATTTGTAAAAACCACAAACAGCAGAGGTCCCAGAACAGATCCTTGCGGGACACCACTGGTCACCGACCACCAGGCGGAATACTTTCCATCCACTACCACACGCTGTCTTCTTTCGGCCAGCCAATTCTGTATCCAGACAGCCAAATTTCCCTGTATCCCATGCCCCCTAACTTTCTGAAATGAGCCTACCATGGGGAACCTTATCAAATGCCTTACTGAAATCCATATACACCACATCACTGCCCGATCTCCATCAATGTGTCTCGTCACATCCTCAAAGAATTCAATGAAGCTTGTGAGGCATGACCTGCCCCTCACAAAGCCATGCTGACTATCTTTAATCAAACTGTTTTTCTAAATAATCATAAATCCTATCTTTGAATCCTTTCCAATATTTTGCTCACCAGAGACATAAGACTGATGTGTCTGTAATTCCCAGGGATTTCCCTATTCCCTTTCTTGGACAAGGGAACAACATTCGCCTCCCTCCAATCATCCAGTACTACTCCAATGGAGAGTGAGGACGCAAAGATCATCGGCAACGGCGCAGCAATCTCCTCCCTCGCTTTCCGTAGTAACCTTGGGTATACCCCGTCAGGCCCAGGGCATTTATCTATCCTGATGCTTTTCAAAATTTCCAACACATCCTCCTTCTTAATATCAACCTGTTTGATTCTATTAACCTGGTTCACACTGTTCTCATGAGCAACAAGGTCCCTCTGTCTAGTGAATACTGAAGCAAAGTATTAATTTAAGGCCTCCCCCATCTCCTCAGACTCTAGGCACAAGTTCCCTCCACTATCTTTGATCAGCCCTACTCTCACTCTTATTTCTCACATAAGTGTAGAACTCCTTGGGGTTTTCCCTAATCCTTCCCGCCAGGGCTTTTTCATGCCCCCTTCTAGCTCTCCTCAGTCCATTTTTGAGTTCCTTCCTGGCTACTTTGTAACCCTCTAGAGCCGAGTCAGATCCTCGCTTCCTCAACCTTACGTAAGCTTCCTTCTTCTTCTTGACTAGAAGCTCCACTTCTCTTGTCATCCAAGGCTCCTTCACCTTACCTTTCCTTCCTCATCTCAGTGGGACAAAACTATCCAGCACTCGCAGCAAGTGCTCCTTAAACAATCCCCACATTACTGTTGTGCATTTCCCAAAGAACAATTGTTCCCACTTTATGCTCCTCAGCTCCTGTCTATTGGCAGCGTAATTTCCCCTCCCCCAATTAAATACTTTCCCATACTGCGTGTTCCTATCCCTCTCCATTAGAACATAGAACATAGAACGATACAGCGCAGTACAGGCCCTTCGGCCCTCGATGTTGCACCGACATGGAAAAAATCTAAAGGCCATCTAACCTACACTATGCCCTTATCATCCATATGCTTATCCAATAAATTTTTAAATGCCCTCAATGTTGGCGTGTTCACTACTGTTGCAGGTAGGGCATTCCACGGCCTCACCACTCTTTGCGTAAAAAACCCACCTCTGACCTCTGTCCTATATCTATTACCCCTCAATTTAAGGCTATGTCCCCTCGTGCTAGCCACCTCCATCCGCGGGAGAAGGCTCTCGCTGTCCACCCTATCTAACCCTCTGATCATTTTGTATGCCTCTATTAAGTCACCTCTTAACCTTCTTCTCTCTAACGAAAACAACCTCAAGTCCATCAGCCTTCCCTCATAAGATTTTCCCTCCATACCAGGCAACATCCTGGTAAATCTCCTCTGCACCCGTTCCAAAGCTTCCACGTCCTTCCTATAATGAGGCGACCAGAACTGTACGCAATACTCCAAATGCGGCCGTACTAGAGTTTTGTACAACTGCAACATGACCTCATGGCTCCGGAACTCAATCCCTCTACCAATAAAGGCCAACACACCATAGGCCTTCTTCACAACCCTATCAACCTGGGTGGCAACTTTCAGGGATCTATGTACATGGACACCGAGATCCCTCTGCTCATCCACACTACCAAGAATTTTACCATTAGCCAAATATTCCGCATTTCTGTTATTCTTTCCAAAGTGAATCACCTCACACTTCTCCACATTAAACTCCATTTGCCACCTCTCAGCCCAGCTCTGCAGCTTATCTATGTCCCTCTGTAACCTGCAACATCCTTCCGCACTGTCTACAACTCCACCGACTTTAGTGTCGTCTGCAAAGTTACTCACCCATCCTTCTGCGCCCTCCTCTAGGTCATTTATAAAAATGACAAACAGCAACGGCCCCAGAACAGATCCTTGTGGTACGCCACTCGTAACTGAACTCCATTCTGAACATTTCCCATCAACTACCACTCTCTGTCTTCTTTCAACTAGCCAATTTCTGATCCACATCTCTAAATCACCCTCAATCCCCAGCCTCCGTATTTTCTGCAATAGACGACCGTGGGGAACCTTTACTATGGTAAAGGTCAAGGAGTTGTGGTCACTGTCACTGAAATGCTCTCCCACCGAGACATCTGACACCTGGCCTGGTTCGTTGCCGAGCACCAAGTCCAATATGGTCTCCTCCCTAGTCGGCCTATCTACATATTGAGTCAGGAATCCTTCCTGTGCACTCTCTCTCAGTCTCCCTCTCTTGTTCTCTCTCTCTCGTATTCTCGCTCTCTCTCATTCTCTCTCCCTTTTGTTCTCTCTCTTTCGTTCTGTCTCTCTTCCTTTGTCTCTTTCTCTCTGGGTGTCTCCCTCTCTGTTTCTCAGTCTCACTTACTTTCTCTTTTGATCTGTCTCTCAGTCTCAATCTCTCCCTATCTCAATCTCTCTCGATCTTTCTGTCTGTCCCAAACATACCTTCCACCCACCCTCTCAGTGTGATTTTCTGTCCTTGCTGTTGACTGTGCTGTTTGTTTTTTGCTTTATTTCAGGCTGGAGGCAGTACCATTGGATGGGCTCTGGGTTACATGCTCAATCTCACTAACACAATACCAGCTGAGAATCCTGGTATCTGGAAAGTGCAGATGCTTGGTGCCTGGGCCGTGCTTATTGTCATCTGTATCCTGGTGATTGTGGCTGGAGTTCTGTTGTTTGCCTTGTCCTTTCGCTCCGTCAAGAATGACTCGGTGTTGTAGTGCCTGAAGTAATTGCTGGGCTTGAATCTCTGCGGTTCACTAACCCCAGCCTAGCAGTGGCACTCCTCAATCTGACTGGAGGATTGTAGCCCCTCACACTGCTCACACTGTGCCACATAAGCAAGAGTGCTCTTAACAAAGCTCCTCACTCCCACCACACATAGTCCTCACTCCCAACCCCACTTACCCAGCCCCTCACTCCCACCCTCACTTACTCCAGCCCCTCACTCCCACTTACCCCAGCCTCTCACTCCCACCTCTTTACTGTAGCCCCTCACTCACACCTCTCTTTATCCCAGCCCCTCACTCCCACCTCCTTTTACCCCAACTTCTTGCTTCTCCAGTATGTACCTCTCACTCCCATCGCACATACCCCTCACTCACATTCCTACTAAATCCTCATCTAATTGTGTTTAAAACTTCACCCAGGATTCAGCACAGGTCCACAACTCAGCAATGTTCAGCTTCCTTATTTCATTGGCTAAAATCTCCTGATTGAGGCACCATTCAAAGCAGATGTAACGTAATTGAGAGAGACCAGGGGAACTTTATACAATTCAGTTCCATAATGCTGAACATCAGCTGACCCCAGGCCAGGAGGAGGAACATTTCACACAAACGGTTAACCACTGCCTCCTCAGACCACTATCCCACCTTGAGCTTTTAAAGAAAGGCAGGATTAGGAAACTGGAATATTGTCTTTAGCTCCCACACCTGGGGGGATGGGGGGGGGGGGGGGGGTCTAGATTGGACTAATGATCTGGAGATAAGTACAAATTCCAACATGGAAACAGAGACATTTAATTCAGTTAGTTGAATCATAGAATCCCTACAGTGCAGAAGGGGGCCATTCAGCCCATCGAGTCTGCACTGACCCTTTGAAAGAGCACCTACCCAGGCCCTAGGCAATGTGGCTGATACTAAATTGCCCCCTGAAGCGGGCCAGCCAGACACAGATGTATTCAGGAAGGTAGTTCTCAAGGGTAAATAGGGATGGGCAGTAGTGACACCCGCATTCTGTATGAATAAAAATATAATTCGGTATCCCCCTTCAAAGTCTCACAACGCCCCAACACAATTTCCAGCAGACTAAATACATTTTTAGTGTAGTAACTGTTGTAACTAAGGGAATGTGGCCGTCATGGGCGTGTAGCAAGATCGCACACACGATAATGAGATGAATGAAAAGATAATCTGAAATGAAATGAAATTTGCTTATTGTCACAAGTAGGCTTCAAATGAAGTTATTGTGAAAAGCCCCTCGTCGACACATTCCGGTGCCTGTTCGGGGAGGCTGGTACATGAATTGAACCCGCGCCGCTGCCCTGCCTTGGTCTGCTTTACAAGCCAGCTATTTAGCCCACTGTGCTAAACCATCCCCTCCAGAGTGTTGATGTGAACTGCACACTGTACTCTCCAGTGAGGTCGGCTGAGGGATAAATATTACCCAGCACACCAGCCAACACTCCTAACGTTCGTTAATCCCGTCCTATAGGGTCTTTCACAGCCGTCAGAGAGGGCAGACAGGGCCTTGGTTCAATGCCTCATTCACAAGATGACCTCTCTGACTGTGAACTCCTCTCCCCCTCTCCACCCCCTCCATTGCCCCCACTACCACATTGGAGGGTCAGTGTAAATTCTGAACTTATGTCTTTGGAGTGAGAGTTTGGAGCTGATCGCTGAGCTTTGCTGACTACTCAGCTCAGTGGCTAGCAGTCTTGCCTCTGATTCAGAAGGTCATGGGGTCAAGTCGCATCTTTCAGACATGAGACTCCATAATCCAGACTCCACAACTGAGTGAGTGCTATAGTATCAGAGGACGCAGAACCTCTCCTAATTACCCTCATCTTGACTTTAAACCAGTCAATTGCTGGTATCTTAGCTAAATGTCCGAATCACCATTCTATAGCTTTACAAGTTAGCACTTTGCGAACAGAGGCTGACTTTATCAGCATAGTGTGATCAATGTTACATCTCTGTTCCTTAAAGGGACAATCCAGCCAGAGTGAGCTGCACAGCCCTGCCCATCACACAGTGCATCCTGGGTGTACGTCTCTGGGAGACTAACTGTTCTAGCCCAGCACAGTCTTCAATCACTGTACAAATATCATTGGAGTGCTCCACCACAGAGCCTGACAGAAAACTGCACCCATATCCCCCTGGATCCCAGTGATAGCAACCCAACTGGGCCACACAATACCAACAATCCAGTTCAGAGCATAGGAATACCTCTTATAATATTAATTCCATATTAATCTTCCCCAATTATCCCCTTTCAATTACCCTCCGCCAGTTACCCTCCCCCAGTTATCCTCCCCCAGTTACCTTCCCCCAGTTACCCTCCCTCAGTTACCCTTCCCCAGTCACCCTCCCCCAGTCACCCTCAGTTACCCTCACACAGTTACCCTCCCCAATTGCTGTCTGCCAATCCAGCATTTTAATCTGTGTAGAAACCTTTTTCTGATAAACTGGTTACCACATAGCAAGGTGATCCCCTGGACCTCACAGCTCTCCACCACTGTCAAACTGTTGTAGACTAATTGAGAGATCCGGAATGTTCTGATTAATGACGGACTCTATCATTGATCTCTTAGTAACTAAGATATACTCTTAGTTACTAAGCTAAAGAGGGTGCTAGAGCTAAAGAGGATAGACTTTGGCTTTTTGTTTAGCTGTTCCTATTTTGTTACCCGACCCACTCCTCCCCACCATCCCCTCCCCTGCCCACCCTTCCCTCCTTCTCCTCCACTCTCCCCTTCACTCCTTCTCGCCCACCCTCCCCTCCTGCCTCCCTCATCTTCCCCTCTTATCCACCCTACCTTCCCCTCTCTGCCCTCTCATCTGAGTCCTACCCTCCTTTTCCTGCCCTACCCATCGTTCCCTCCCTGCCCTCTCACCCCGTCCCTGCTCCCTCTACTCTTCACCCGGCCTGTCCTTCCCACCCTGCCCTGCCTGCCCAATGTACTCACTGCAGGGACAGCCAGAGCTATGCGTTCAGCACTGGCTGTGTAATATTGGAGACCATCTACAGCTAATGTGCTCAGTTGCTGTCTCGATCAAAGTTACGGGCCATGATTTGAATAAATATTTGATTTTTTACTTTACAAATGTGATGTTTCAGTCTCTGTCTTTCTAAAAGGAAGGTGTTGACCAGTTGAGGATATGGGGATAACCGGAGGGAGTGGGAGGCTGGAGTGTTCAGGGGTGAGGGGAATGCAGTGCATGAACTGGGGATCTGGGTTGGGAGCAGGGGTGCTGGGATTGAATGGGCCTTCCCGCTTTTCAGAGTCTTTGAGAGGAATTTTAACTCCCAAAAAAGCTGGTTTGGGTTTGATTTTTCAAATATTTCAAATCTCAGTCCCACCCATCTCTAGGACTAACAGAATTGGGGCCCTCAGATTTAATTAATCTTCCATCTGTAAACAACCTAGCCTCATCAATCCCAAATTGTCTTTCAAGCACTGCTTCTGGGTCCAAATGAAAAGAAGTACTCATAATATCGGGTCTTCTGCTGATGAGGGCAGCCAATGAACACAGCAAGGGCATGCTGACCTTACCCAACAATCAGGAAGCAGCATATTAAATGGGCACGGGTTAATCGCACATTGCAATCCTTGGAGGTTATCCAATGTTACAGCGAAGATGTCATCACAACATCCGTCACTCCCTCATTTATTGGCACCCATCAGCCATGAAGAGGCTGTCCCGACACCCCACCAGAGAATGGGGCTGGGAATATAGTCAGGCCTGGGTGCTGGAGGAATACACAGCCCATTCCTCGCATTGACCGATTTGATTAGTGTCTTAATTTAAGCTGTAAATCAGTGCACTTTTTTAACAATTATTGCTTGGATCTGGAGTAGCTCAGTGTTCCCAAACTGAGCAGTGAATTTTAACAGGTCTGTCTTCTGTGGAAAGCCAGGCTTTAAAGTTTGTTTGATTCTCTTTGCTATTGTGCAGATAATCCCTGGAGCAGCCAGCAAAGAACTGGTAATTGAACCAGATTAAAGGTTGGCACTGTTGTTTCCCAGGCAACCATTGTATGTGCATCTTTGTTACTTCAAGATTTTTTCACCTCCAGACTCGTCTATTCTAACAAACACTTGGCTTCTCTCTCACATTCTACACTCCATCAACTTGAGGTCATCGAAAATTCTGTCAGCCATGTCGTAACTCACATCAGTCTAGTGCTCGTTGACCTACACTGGCTCCTGGTAAAGCAACATCTCAAATTTAAAATTCTCATCTTTATTTTTAAATCCGTCCATAGGACAGAATTCTCCCATTTGAAGACAGGCAGCTCCAGCGGTGCCTGTCCCACCAACCGGAATGGTGGGATCCCACGGCAGATTCTCCGCTTGGAACCTCATTAATGTTTTAAAAATGTTTTAATTGGATTTTCACATCTAATATTTAACAATTAGTTTTACATCACATATTTTTAGTTTGAACATTGTGTTACCTGTGTCGTATCAGCGAGTAGTATTTTACAAAGGCAATCAGGGTGCGGTTCTGCTTTGTACACGAGTGAAAAAAAATAAGAATAAAAAGATTAAAGGGTCAACCAAAGTGCGAACTGGCTAGGTTCGGTGTACATATTTCCAATAGCCTGCTTCCTCTCCCTTCGGTGGCTGTGGGCCTTATTTGGCCCTGGCTTGTGCTTCTCTGCTTGTTGTTATTCCCTCTGGTCCTCCTTTTGCCATTGGATTTATCCCCCTGTAGCTGTGCCCCTGTGTTTTGCGGTCTCCCTCCCAACCACCCTGCCCCCCCCCCCCCCCCCCCCACTTTGCCTTTCCTTTGCTATCCATGGCTCTATTGGCTGTTGGCTACACACAGGTCCTGGAACAAGTTGGTGAATAGCTTCCATGTCTAGTGGATGCCCACTCCTTACCCCCAGATGGCGAATTTGATTTTCTCCAGTTGGAGATATTCCAACAGGTCAGAAATCCAGTCTGCAACTTTGGGTGGTGCTGCTGATTGCCAGTTGAGCCGTATTCTTTGGTGGGCGATTTGGGAGGCAAAGGTAAGGGTGTCGGCCCCCATCCCCATGAAGAGTTCTGTCTAGTCTGATACCCCGAAGACTGCCACTTTCAGGCAGTTTTCCCCACAACCTCATCCCCACAACCTTGGACATTGCCTTAAAGAAGGCTGTCCAGAACCAGACAAGTCTGGGGAAAGCGAGAACATGTGGGTGTGGTTGGCTGGGACCCCCTGGCACAGTTCACATTTGTCCTCCATCTCTGAGAAGAACCTGCTCATTTGCGTTCTGGTTGAGTGGGCTTTGTGCAACACTTTCTGCATTAGGCCTAGCCTTGCACATGTGGAGGTGGAGTTTGCCCTGTTCAGTGCTTCGCTCTAGAGTCCCCATCCTATTTCTATCCCTAGTTCTTCCTCCCATTGTTCCCGTGTCTCGCCCAGCAGGGAACCTGCTTGTTCTAACAGTCGCCCACATAGATCCTCGAAGTTGCCCCTTCCTAAGTCGGCCACGTCCAAATGTTCCTCTATCATTGAGTGTAGCAGCGTCCGTGGGTATGATGGCGTCTCCTTACGGTGGAATTTTGATTTGTAAATGATGTCATTCATTCCCTTTGTGCAGTTACAACCTCTCCGACAGCTCCTCTGACGTCGCCAGTTTGTCATCCATGTCAAAGTCCCTAACCGTCTCAGATACATAGAAGATAGGAGCAGGAGGATTGGGCAGCACGGTAGCACAAGTGGATAGCACTGTGGCCTCACAGCGCCAGGGTGCCAGGTTCGATTCCCCGCTGGATCACTGTCTGTGCGGAGTTTGCACGTTCTCCCAATGTCTGCGTGGGTTTCACCCCCTCACCCAAAGATGTGCAGGTTAGGTGGATTGTCCATGCTAAATTGCCCTTAGTGTCCAAAAGGGATGGAGAGGTTATTGGGTTATGGGGATAGGGTGGAAGTGAGGGCTTAATGTGGGTCAGTGCAGACTCAATGGGCCAAATGGCCTCCTTCTGCGCTGTATGTTCTATGAGGACGCCTTCAAGCCTGCTCTACAATTCGTAACAATGACTGATCATCCAACTCAATAGCCTAATCCTGCTTTCTCCCCAAGTGCTATATTTTTTTTTCAACTCTAAAAATTTTTTTTTACCAATTCAGGGTCAATTTAGTGTGGCCAATCCACCTAATCTGCACATCTTTGGGTTGAGGGGGTGAAACCCACGCAGACATGGGGGGAACTTGCAAACTCCACATGGACAATGACCCAGGGCCGGGATTCAAACCCGGGTCCTCCAAGTGCTATATCTAGCCGCCTTCAATGGGCACGATTCTCCGCTGCCCACGACGGGTCGGAGAATAGCGGGAGGGCTTCCCCGACATTTTTCACGCCCTCCCGCTATTCTCCCTCCCCCACGGCCTCCCCACGACACGAATCGCTGCTCGCCGTTTTTTACGACGAACAGCGATTCTCCCCAGGCCGATGGGCCGAGTTCCCAGGCCTTTACGGCCGTTTTTACGGCAGCAAACACACCTGCTTGCTGCCGTCATAAAAACGGCCGCAACATGCCCGTTCTGGGCATCCAGGGCCCTGATTGGCACGGCAGTACCACAGCCGTGCCAAGGGGGGCATGGGCCCGCGATCGGTGCTCACCGATCGCAGGCAGTGCGTCCGTAACGGACGCACTCTTTCTCCCTCCACCGCCCCGCAGGATCAGTCCGCTGGGCGGCCGAGGGAGATGACGGCCCCGCGCATGTGCGGGTTGGAGCCGTCCAATCCGCGCATGCGCGGCTGATGTCATCGTGCGCATCAGCCGGCGTGACGCTTGGCGCGCAGACTTAGCGACGGTCGCTAAGGCCGCGATGCCATGCTTCACGGGGCCCCGCTGCTAGCCCCACCCTGGGGGGAGAATCGGGTCTCGGGAGGGGGCGCGGAGGCTGCCGTGAAACACGGCCAGTTTCACGGCAGCCTTTACGACTCGCCGCATTTGCGGAGAATCGCGCCCAATGTTTTAGCATTAACTACTTCCTGTGCTAATGAATTCCACAGGCTCACCACTCTTTGGGTGAAGAAATGTCTCCTCATCTTTGTCTGAAATGGTTTATCCTGAATCCTCAGACTGTGATCCCTGATTCTGGACACACCCATCATTGGTAACATCTTCCCTGCATCTACCCTGTCTAGACCTGTTAGAATTTTATAAGTCTCTATGAGATCCCCCTCATTCTTCTGAACTCCAGCGAGAACACTCCCAACCTAGTCAATCTCTCCTTATATGACACTTCCGGTACAGTAGCAGAGTGGCGGCACGGTAGCACAGTGGTTAGCACATTTGCTTCACAGCTCCAGGGTCCCAGGATCAATTCCCGGCTTGGGTGACTGACTGTGGGGAGTCTGCACGTTCTCCCTGTGTCCGCATGGGTTTCCTCCGGATGCTCCAGTTTCCTCCCACAGTACAAAGATGTGTAGGTTAGGTGGATTGGCCAGGCTAAATTGCCCTTAGGTTAGGTGGGGTTACTGGGTTACGGGGATGGGGTGGAGGTGTGGGCTTAAGTAGGGAGCTCTTTCCAAGAGCCAGTGCAGCCTCGATGGGCCAATGGCCTCCTTCTGCACTGTAAATTCTATGATTCTATGAGTCCTGCCATCCCTGGAATCAGTCTGATAAACCATCACTGCACACCCTCGAGCAAGAACATACTTCCTCAGAGAAAGATAGGGGAGGTAAAGCGTCAATGGAAAGATGAGCTGAGAGGGGAGCTAGGAGGCAGGTCTGTGGGAGGATGCTCTGAGTAGAGTCAACACATCCTCATCATGTGCCAGGCTCAGCCTGATACAATTCAAGGTCTCACGGGGCCTCACGGTAGCATGGTGGTTAGCATCAATGCTTCACAGCTCCAGGGTCCCAGGTTCGATTCCCGGCTGGGTTACTGTCTGTGTGGAGTCTGCACGTCCTCCCCGTGTGTGCGTGGGTTTCCTCCGGGTGCTCCGGTTTCCTCCCACAGTCCAAAGATGTGCAGGTTAGGTGAATTGACCGTGCTAAATTGCCCGTAGTGTAAGGTTAATGGGGGGATTGTTGGGTTACGGGTATACGGGTTACGTGGGTTTAAGTGGGGTGATCATTGCTCGGCACAACATTGAGGGCCGAAGGGCCTGTTCTGTGCTGTACTGTTCTATGTTCTATGTAAGGTAGTTCTCTATGACAGTGGCCCGGATGAGCAGGTTTTTTGAAGGGGTGGAGGACAGGTGCGAGCGGTGTGCGGGAGGACTCGCAAATCATGTCCACATGTTTTGGGCATGTCCGAAGCTTAGGGGATTCTGGCAAGGATTTGCGGCTGTCATGTCCACGGTGCTAAAAACAAGAGTGGCGTCACGTCCAGAGATGGCAATTTCTGGAGTGTCGGAAGACCTGGGAGTCCAGGGGGCGAGAGAGGCTGATGTTTTGGCCTTTGCAACCTTGGTAGCCCAGTGACGGATCTTACTGGCATGCAGGGACTTGGAGCCCCCGAAATCGGGGATTTGGGTTAGTGACATGGCTGGGTTTCACATGCGTGAGTAAAATCAAGTTCCTCCAGAGGTGGCAGCTGTTTATCGACTTCTTTGGAGAAAATTTAACTGTTAGCAGATAGGATAAGGGGGAGGGGGGTTAGGGAAGGAGGGAGTTGGGAGGGATAGTTCAGGCGCGATCAGCGAGTGAAGGAGGTGGGACTGGGGAACTGTATGTGTAAGCCATGTTGGTTGGGTGTGGTTTTTGATTGGCGGGGTGTTATTTACTGAGTTATGTTTACATTTGAAATTGTTGTTATAAAATCACAAATATCTGAATAAAATGTTTTTTTTTTAAAAAGAAGTCCCGAACCGTCAGTGTGAATCCGTCACCAGTCATTGGCAATTTGGATCCGCAGGTAGCGGAATTTGTTTTGGGCTTGTTTAAACGGCTGTGCCTTGCGGGTGCACTGGGAAGATGTCACTTTAACTCAGGCCGAGATTATAACCCGAAAAGTCTCCAAACTCTTTCAGGGGCTTCATGATCTGTTTAGTAGCACAGATTAGCTGGTTGGGAATCTACACTAAATTAAAAAAATTAAGCATTATTAAACTAATTAAACATAATTACTTCATTACAATTTAAAGGGGTATCTAAGCCAGAGATCGGAGAGTACTGTATTTAGCTTTCACATTTATAGTAGAAATCTAGTGCTAGGAAACATACAGTTAACAGTAACTTTTGTTTAAGTTTTAAATTTAATTTACTAATTAATTGACTCAATTAGAGGGGTGCAGTGCTCTGACTGTGAGATGTGGCAGGTCCGGGAGGCTTCATCTGCAGAAAGTGCTCCCAACTGGAGCTCCTCACAGACCGCATGGTTCGGTTGGAGCAGCAGCTGGATGCACATTGAAGCATGCAGGTGGCGGAAAGTGTCATAGATAGCAGTTATATAAATGTGGTCACACCCAAGGTGCAGGCAGAGAAATGGGTGACCACCAGAAAGGGCAGTCAGTCAGTGCAGGAATCCCCTGTGGTTGTCCCCCTCTCGAACAGGTATACCTCTATGGATACTGTCGGGGGGGATAGCCTATCAGGGGAAAACAGCAGCAGGCAGAGCAGTGGCACCACGGCTGGCTCTGATGTTCAGCAGGGAGGGTCAAAGCGCAGAAGAGCAATAGTCATAGGGGACTCTATAGTCAGGAGCATAGATAGGTGCTTCTGTGGACGTCAAAGAGACTCCAGGATAGTATGTTGCCTCCCTGGTGCCAGGGTCCAGAATGTCTCCGAACGGGTAGCGGGCATCCTGAAGGGGGAGGGCAAACAGGCAGAGGTCGTTGTACATATTGGTACTAATGACATAGGCAGGAAGGGGCATGAGGTCCTGGAGCAGGAGTTCAGGGAGCTAGGCAGAAAGTTAAAAGACAGGGGCAGGTGTGACCTGTATAAGGACGGGTTGCATCTAAACCGGAGAGGCATAAATATCCTGGCCGTGAGGTTTGCTAGTGTCACACGGGAGGCTTTAAACTAGAATGGCAGGGGGATGGGCACCGGAGCAATAGGTCAGAAGGTGAAAACATTGAGGGAGAACGAGAGAATAGCGCCAGTATGGCTCTGAGGAAGAGCAGACAGGGAGATTTTGCTGAAAACAGCGGGTCTGGTGGACTGAAGTGCATATGTTTTAACGCAAGAAGTATTACGGCTAAAGCAGATGAACTTAGAGCTTGGATTCGTACTTGGAACTATGATGTTGTTGCCATTACAGAGACCTGGTTGAGGGAAGGACAGGATTGGCAGCTAAACATTCCAGGATTTAGATGTTTCAGGCGGGATAGAGGGGGGTGTAAAAGGGGTGGAAGAGTTGCGCTACTGGTTAGGGAGAATATCACAGCTGTACTACGGGAGGACACCTCAGAGGGCAGCAAGGCTATCTGGGTAGAGATCAGGAATAAGAAGGGTGCAGTCACAATGTTGGGGGTTTACTACAGGCCTCCCAAGAGCCAGTGGGAGATAGAGGAACAGATAGGTAGACAGATTTTGGAAAGGAGTAAAAACAACAGGGTTGTTGTGATGGGAGACTTCAACTTCACCAATACTGACTGGGATTCACTTAGTGCTAGGGGCTTGGATGGGGCAGAGTTTGTAAGGAGCATCCAGGAGGGCTTCTTAAAACAATATGTAGAGTAGATTGTTTGGAGACTTGGGCGGCGTGATTGCAGATGGAGTTTAATCAGGACAAATGTGAGATAATGCATTTTGGAAGGTCGAATGCAGGTAGGGAATATACAGTGAATGGTAGAACCCTCAAAAATATTGAAAGTCAGAGAGACCTAGGTGTATAGGTCCACAGGTCACTGAAAGGGGCAACACAAGTGGAGAAGATATTCAAGAAGGCATACGGCATGCTTGCCTTTATTGGCCGGGGCATTGAGTATAAGAATTGGCAAGTCATGTTGCAGCTGTATAAAACCTTAGATAAGCCACACTTAGATAGGCCAATTCTGGTCGCCACACTACCAGAAGGATGTGGAGGCTTTAGAGAGGGTGTAGAAGAGATTTACCAGGATGTTGCCTGGTATGGAGGGCATTAGCTATGAGGAGCGGTTGAATAAACTCGGTTTCTTCTCAATGGAATGATGGAGGTTGAGGGGCGACCTGATAGAGGGCTACAAAATTATGAGGGGCATAGACAGAGTGGATAGTCAGAGGCTTTTCCCCAGGGTAGAGGGGTCAATTACTAGGGGGCATAGGTTTAAGGTGCGAGGGGCAAGGGTTAGAGGAGATGTACGAGGCAAGTTTATTACACAGAGGGGAGTGGGTGCCTGGAACTCGCTGCCGGAGGAGGTGGTGGAAGCAGGGACGATAGTGACATTTAAGGGGCATCTTGACAAATACATGAATAGGATGGGAATAGAGGGATACAGACCATGGAAGTGTAGAAGATTTTAGTTTAGTCGGGCAGCACGGTCGGCATGGGCTTGGAGGGCCGAAGGGCCTGTTCCTGTGCTGTACTTTTCTTTGTTCTTTGTTCTTTTGTTATCCCTTCCATGCTGCTTTGAAGGTCAGAGACATAGAGGAGCAGGTCATCCACATAGGTCAGACCCTGTGCTCTCTGTTCTTCCCCTGGATTCCCTTCCAATTTTTTGCCATTCTGAGTGGTTCAATCGCTAGGGAAAATAGGGGCGGGACAGCTGGCATCCCTACCTTGTGCCCCTGTGCAGCTTGATGTATTTAGAGCACTCTACAGGAGTTGCACCCAGGCGGTGAATCCTGCTCTGAGTCCAAACCGCTCCAGTACCTCTCTGAGGTACTTCCATTCGACTCTGTCGAAGACCTTTTCTGTGTCCAGGGAGATGATCACATCTGGTGTTCTGTCCCTGGATGGGGTCATTATTACGTTCAGCAGGCGCCTGATGTTCAATGTTAGCTTTCTACCCTTGACAAAGCTCGTCTAATCCATTGCAACCACCTCTGGCATGCAGTTTTCCAGGTGCCTGGCCAAGATCTTGGCCAGTATTTTTGCATCTACATTGAGCAACGAAATGGGCCTGTAGGACTGGCATTCTGTCGGGACTTTGTCTTTCTTGGTTATCAGAGAGATCAAGGCTTGTGCTAGCATTGGTGGCAGTGTGCTATAGCCATGTGAAATGGGCACCTGCAAAGGACCATGGGAATTATGGTCAATTTGGGACACAGACAGGTACACAGCCTCTGTGTATTGTGCAAAGAAACCAGACTTGGCTGAAACTTGTATCCATTAAGAGTCGATCACCATTTCCCCCAGGACAATAGAGTTTGAATCAAGGAGTTACAACAGCAGCAGACTAACCGGCGCCACCCGCCACCCCCCCCCCCCCCCCCCCCCCCCCAACTTGGAAAGGCTTACGTGCCTGGGACAATGATAGTTGGGACCCGCCCAGCTATCGAGGTATCCGCCCCCTAATTGGCTGAGATCGATGAGGGTGATTGAAACCCTATCGATCCATTGGACCTGGAGTAAGGACCACCCAAAAGGGCGCGAAAGAGACAATGGAGTCTGGAAAATTATCTGTCAGGCTGTTGCTTGACTAGTCCGTGAGATAGCTCTCCCAATTTTGGCATAAGCCTTCAGATGTTAATAAGGAGGACTTTGCAGGGTCGACAGGGCTGGGTTTGGCGTTGTCGTTTCTGGTGCCTGGGTCAATGCCAGGTGATCAACCTGGTTTTGATTGTTTTTTTGTAGACTCCATAGAGATTAGATACAACTGAGTGGCTGTCTAGGCCATTCCAGAAGGCATTCAAGTCAATCATATTGCTGTGGGTCGAGAGTCCCATGTAAGACCAAACCAGGTAAGATGGCAGTGAACCAGATGGGTTTTTATGACAATTGAGAATGGTTTCATGGTCACTATTACCAAGACAAGCTTTTTAATTCCATTAGCTGCCATGGTGGGATTTGAACCCATGTCACCAAAGCATTAGTCTGGGCCTCTGGGTTATTAGTCCAGTGACCTTACCACTATTCCACCATCTCCTCCATTATAATAGCAGCACAGTAACACAGTGGTTAGCACAGTTGCTTCTCAGGTCCAGGCTCGATTCCCGGCTTGTGTCACTGTCTGTACAGAGTCTGCACATTCTCTCCGTGTGTGCGTGGGTTTCCTCCGGGTGCTCCGGATTCCTCCCACAGTCCAAAGATGTACAGGTTAGATGGATTGGCTATGCTAAATTGCCCTTAGTGTCCAAAAAGGGGATAGAGTGGAGGTGTGGGAATAGAGTGGAGGTGTGCTCTTTCCAAGGCCGGTGCAGACTCGATAGGCTGAATGGCCTCCTTCTGCACTTTAAATTCTATGATCTGTGATCTAATAGAAGATACAGTGCAGAAGGAGGCCATTCGGCCCATCAAGTCTGCACTGACCCACATTAAGCCTTCACTTCCACCCTAGCCCCGTAACCCAATAATCCATTCTAACCTTTTTGGACACTAAGGACAATTTAGCATGGCCAATCCACCTAACCTGCACGTCTTTCGACTGTGGGAGGAAACCAGAGCACCCGGAGGAAACCCACGCAGACACGGGGAGAACATACAGACTCCGCACAGAGTGTCCCAGCGGGGAATCGAACCTGGGACCCTGGCGCTGTGAATTCACAGTGCTAGCCACTTGTGCAACGGTGCTGCCCGCATATTGAGAGTTATGAAAAATCTCCTGAAACTTTTTCCCAGTCTACTATCGCCAACTGTATCTTCATAATTACCTTTATTTAAATTTAAAACACTAGCTTTAGACCTAAATTTCACATGCTCAAACTGAATGTGAAATTATATCATGTCATAAAGAATACAGAGCAATACAGCACAGGAACAGGCCCTTCGGCCCTCCAAGCCTGAATCAGTCATGAAACCAACCTTTGCCAAAACCCTCACCACTTCCTTGTGCCATATCCCTCTATACCCATCCTATCCATGTGTTTGTCAAGATGCCTTTTGAATGCCGTTAATGTATCTGCATCCACAACCTCCCCTGGCAACGCGTTCCAGGCACTCACCACCCTGTGTATCATAAACCTGCCTCGCACATCTCCTCGAAGCGTTGCCCCACAGACCTTAAACCTATGCTCCCTGGTGACTGACTCCTCCATCCTGGGAAAGAGTGCCTGCCCTTCCACTCTATTCATGCCCCTCATAATCTTGTAGATCTTTATCAGGTCATCCCTCAACCTCTGTCTTTCTAATGAAAACAGTCTGAGTCCGAAATGGGCAGCACGGTAGCATGGTGGTTAGCATAAATGCTTCACAGCTCCAGGGTCCCAGGTTCGATTGCCGGCTGGGTCACTGTCTGTGCGGAGTTTGCACATCCTCCCCGTGTGTGCGTGGGTTTCCTCCGGGTGCTCCGGTTTCCTCCCACAGTCCAAAGATGTGCGGGTTAGGTGGATTGGCCATGCTAAATTGCCCGTAGTGTCCTAAAAACTAAGGTTAAGTCGGGGGGGGTTGTTGGGTTACGGGTATAGGGTGGATACGTGGGTTTGAGTAGGGTGATCATTGCTCGGCACAACATCGAGGGCCGAAGGGCCTGTTCTGTGCTGTATTGTTCTGTGTTCTATTCAGCCTCTCCACATAGGTAACACCCTCCAGATCAAGCAACATCCTGTTAAACCTCCATGCACCCTCTCCAAAGCCTCCACATCCTTCTGGTAGTGTGGCAACCAGAATTGTGCGCAATATTCCAAGTGCACCCTTACCAAGAGTCTATACAACTGTAGCATGACTTGCCAGTTTTTCTACTCAATGCCCTGTCCAATGAAAGCAAGCATTCCGTATGCTTTCTTGACTATCTTGTCCACTTGTGTTGCCACCTTCAAAGATCTGTGGACCTGCACCCCAGGGGCGCGATTCTCCGATCGTGGGATAGAGTGTCCGCACCGTTGTGAATGCCGTCGCGTTTCATGACAGCACGAAACGGGCGCGGACATCTGCAATTCCGCTGGAGCGGTTCACGCCGCTCCAATCTCACTTCCTGGCGCGCACTGTGGGCGGAGCAAACCTGCGCATGTGCAGTTGGGCCGCGCTAACCCGTGAATACGCGGGGACTTCTTCAACACGCCGGCCCCGACACAACATGGCATGAGCGTTCAGGAGCCGGCCGGGTAATAAAATAGGGCCCGATCACGGGCCAGACTCCATCGGAGACCCCTCCAGTAAAGGAGCGCCTCTCCCCCTCCCCCCACAGGCCGCCCCCGACCCTACGCACAGAGTTCCCGCCGGCTGCGAGCAGGTGTGAACGGCACTGGCGGGACTCTGCTGTTTCCGCGCAGCCACTCGGAGAATCGACGGCCCAGCCGCGGACAGCGCCGGCCCCGCGCCAAACTCACCGGCACAAATGGCGGCGATTGCATTGGACCGGCGCCACAGGAAAAAATGGCACGAATGGTGATTCTCCCATACTGCGCATTATGGGAGAATCCCGCCCCATATCTCTTCAACTTTCAATATTCCTAAGAGTTTTGCCACTTTCGGTATATTTCCCCTCTATGTTAGACCTAACAAAAAGCTTCCAAAAAGATCCTTTATTAAGACGTCATTAATTAATCCTGTTTCATTACACATTACTAGGTTTAAAATACCCTGTTTCCTAGTTGGTTCCACAATTCTGGGGTTTGGGCGAGTGATCTCACGGAATTCCTTAGGCTGGAAAAAAATCAAGTTCGCCTTGGGAGAGTCAGTGGAGGGGTTTGTCTTTTATTGACTTCTTCCAGGATTGTTAAGTCAGCAGGGGGAGGGGGGGCGGGATTTTGGGGTTTAAAAAAAAAAAGAGGCGGCAGAGAGGGTGGGGGTCACAGCGGGGAGGGCGGTGCATGGGTGTTGGTTATTTATTTGTTATGAAATTTCCTGTTTGTTCTTTTTTTGGTTTTGGTTGTGTTTGATGTATATCCTCTGTGTCATAAAGTCTGCCTTATCACTTTGTCTCATCAGCCATCCTCGGACTCATTGCAGACAATAATCCTTGCTAGTAAAGAATAGCCAATAGTATAAACTATGCCCATTATTGACTTATTTCCCTTGCTATTTCTTATCTCCACCAAAATTAATTCTATATCTTGATCTTCTAAGCCAAGATCACTTCACGTCGACAGCTTTCTGGAACAATGTCTTCTGTGCCGTCAGTACTCACTGTGTCTGAATGATTCCACAATTAAGCAACAAAGATGCAAAGTACAAAGACTGAAATTCTTAGTCGTTCTTAGGTGTCTGTGCAGCTAACAAACCAGATGTCACTTTTAAGAGTTTGTGTAGCACTTATAATTAAATCAAGGCATGTAAATGGGCTAAATGGACTGGGGCTGGTTTAGCACACTGGGCTAAGACAGCTGGCTTGTAATGCAGAAGACCAGCAGTGTGGGTTCAATTCCCATTCCAGCCTCCCTGAGCAGGCGCCGGAATGTGTCGACAAGGGGCCTTTCACAGTAACTTCATTGAAGCCTACTTGTGACAATAAGCGATTATTATTATGAAAGGTAAAGTTGCCATAGTCTCAGATGGCCATAGGCTGTTTTCTCCTTTGAGAGAGAGAGTTGACTGATGGTGATTTAATCTGAGGATCACCATACCTCAAGCGAGGGGCAAGGTTGAGAAGGCGCGGCCTTTATGAATAACCTCAGCCAGTATGGGAAATGAACCCACGCTGTTGACCTCCCAACCAGCCATCCAGCCAACTGAGCTAACTGGCCCCTGACTATATGGACTATAGCCTCGATGGACAGTGAGAATCCACTTGGACATAGGATAAGCAGTCTCCTTTGATTTCCTTATTCCAAGGCTGGTTTTCAATGACTGGCAGTTAGATCCAAAAGAACAGGTATGATTGGATGATTGCACTAATTGAAATCATGACAGCGGAAGGAGTACAATTTGTAGCACACATCAGATCCTGAAACTGTAATAAACATTTAGATTTTTCTTATGGTAAAAATGATCAAGTTTTATATCAAAATAGAATCTTCATCAATTGCAACTCATGCAAAAACCCACCACCCACCAACCCATGCCCAATTTCCCACCAACATCTCGTGCTGTTATGTGTGTCCTTGATGGTCCCCATAGTTATCTAACTGCTTCAAACCCAATGCACTGTGTAGAGGCTGCTTTGATCAAACTCTGGTTGCCTCTGTGTCTTTCCTTTGCTCTGCTGTACCCTTGAATCTGTCACACTTTAGTCTTTCCACATTTAGAAGCTTACACAAAACTGATTGGGTAGATCGAGAATAGGGATCTCTTACAGTGCAATGGGTAGCATCCCTCCGTCTGGGCCAGAAACAAGACCCACTCCAGGACTTGATGGCCATAGAAGGTGTGTTCATAACACAGACAAACAGCTTGATTATCAGCATGTCAATCATTCCAATATGCCAGATGTAATGAACTCAAATTGGCTTTATTGGTTGGCCAATTGGAGTATGAGCTCCCTCAATGATAGCCAGTCTTAAGTTGACTGGACTGCTATGAAATGAAATGAATGAAAATCGCTTATTGTCACGAGTAGGCTTCAATGAAGTTACTGTGAAAAGCCCCTAGTCGCCACATTACGGCGCCTGTCCGGGGAGGCTGGTACGGGAATCGAACCGTGCTGCTGGCCTGCTTGGTCTGCTTTAAAAGCCAGCGATTAGCCCTGTGAGCAAAACCAGCCCCAGCTAGCAGCATGGTTTGTAGCTGCTCCTGTAATATCGTTATTGTAAATAAATATTGGTTCGGTGACGGAACTCCTGCCTCCCGTGGATTACTACAGTGGCGACGAGGTAAACTAAGAACTTTGCGGAGACCAGCTGCCGCACTCGGAGGGTAAGCCTTGCCGTTTTAAAAATGCCGTTTTTTGGGAGGTTAGAGGCATTCGACCCGGCTATTTCGGACTGGTCCCAGTATGTGGAGAGAATGTGTTACTTCTTCCGGGCAAATGATATACTGACGGACGAAAGGAGACGGCTTATCCTGCTGTCGGCGTGCGGACCCTCCTCTTTTGCCATTATACGTAGTCTGACTTATCCCGATGCACCGGACATGAAAACTTTCCAAGAATTAACGGAATTGGTGAAAGAGCACTACGACCCAAAACCACCCCTAATTTTGCGTAGGTACAGATTCTACACAGCGAAGCGGGAAGTCAGTCACGAATTTCCTGACCCGCCTGAGAAGGCTGGCGGAAAAATGTGAGTTTGGCCCGATGCTAAATGAAATGCTTCGGGACCGGTTAGTGTGTGGTATAAACAACCTCACAACACAGAAATGCCTGTTGGCGGAAACGGAGCTAGACTGCAGGCAGGCGATACAGCTCGCACTGTCCCCAGAAAAGGCAGCAAGTGGGGCGCAGGAACTACAGGGCACGCCAATGGAGGTAGATACCTGTGAGAGGGACTACCACAATGGGTCCTGCTACCAGATAGCCGCTCTCAAGAAAAGCCAGAGGAATAGAGGGAAAAAGGAAAACCGCAGAACTGCCCCCAAGTCTGCCAGGACTAACTGGAGACAGAGGGAAATACCGGCTGAGGCTCTCCCAACAGAAAAGGCCCGTTTCTGGCACCAGACAGAGTGGGGTAACAGCGACAGAAACCCTAGAAGGAGGTGGCAAAAGAGGAATAGCAGGTGGGGACGCAGGGAAGTACACAACCTAGATGCCCCATCCTCCTCCGAAGGGGAACAATTATATAATATTGCAACAAAGAAATCAGAACCCATTAAGATTACCCCACGGGTAAACGGTCGGCCGACAATAATGGAAATAGACACGGGGCGGCCGTATCAGTAATGGGAGTGGCAGCATTTAGAAAAATCAAAGATGGACTCTAGCCACTAACCCTAACAAAAATATCGACGAAACTTAAAACCTACACGGGGGAACCCCTGGAAGTTCTAGCCAGTTGGACGAAACTGGCTGAAAGACCTAAAATTAGATTGGATGAAAATTTTCCAGAGTGGAAGCGGGCAGTTGAGTGGAATACTCCAAAAATACCCGGAGGTCTTCCAGGAACGTTTGGGGGAAATCATAGGCGCCAAAGCAACTTTGCACGTGGACCCAGAAGCCCTTCCGAAATTTTGTAAGGCCAGGCCGGTACCTTTTGCATTAAGGAAGAAAGTAGATGACGAAATAGAAAGGTTACGGCGCGACGGCATTATCAGACCAGTACAATTCTCAGAATGGGCAGCGCCGGTGGTACCAATTTTGAAGCCAGACGGCTCGCTACGTCTCTGTGGAGATTTCAAACAGACGGTAAACAAATACGCAATACTGGACAAATACCCAATCCCGAAAATAGACGACCTATATGCCAAATTGGCAGGTGGGCTTTTGTTCACGAAACTGGACATGAGCCACGCCTACCTGCAGTTAAAACTGGGCAAGGACTGCCAGAAGTTCGCTATGATCAACACCCTGAAGGGCCTTTGTCGTTATACTAGGCTACCTTTCGGAGTGTCATCAGCCTGCGCTATATTTCAGCATATGATGGAAAATATTCTGCAGGGACTACTGCAGGTGGCGATTTATTTGGACGATGTCTTAATCACGGGTAGGACAAACAGGGAACACTTAAGGAACCTGGAGGAAGTGCTCAGGCGTTTCGCAAAGGCAGGCGTACGGCTAAAAAGGGAAAAATGTGTTTTTCTGGCCCCACAAGTGACGTACCTGTGATATAAAGTAGACGAGTCAGGCTTACACCCATTAGAAGACAGAGTAAGGGCAATAAAAGAAGCCCCAGGTCCCACCACGGTCCAGGAGTTAAGATCATTTCTAGGGTTGGTAACCTATTATGGAAAATTTATTGAAAATAGGGCGTCCATCCTAGAACCCTTCCACCAGCTACTAAAAAAGGGGCAAGAATGGAAATGGTCCACCTGCCAAAACCAAGCATTTAGGGACATTAAGGAACAGCTGTCATCCGAAAATGTCCTGGAGCATTATGACCCAAGGAAGGAGTTGGTGGTCACTTGTGATGCATCCCCCTACGGGGTAGGAGCCATCTTAGCCCATAGAAGAAGGAATAGGGAAGAACGGCCAATATCCTATGCTTCGAGGACCTTGGCGATGGCTGAGAGGAAGTACGCCCAAATCGAGAAGGAAGGACTGGCGGTGATATTCGCAGTAAAAAAATTTCACCAGTATCTGTACGGGCGGAAATTCACCATAGTGACGGACCATAAGCCGTTATTAGGGTTATTAAAAGAAGACAAGTCAATACCCCCGATTGCATCAGCTAGAATCCAACGCTGGGCGTTGCTACTGGCGGCGTATAGATACGTTCTGGAGCACAGACCGGGAACGCGAGTAGCAAATGCAGATGCTTTGAGCAGACGTCCCCTCCCGGACACTCCGCCGCAAATACCAAAAGTAGAGGAGACAGTAATGACTCTAAATTTTTTGGATACCCTACCAGTAGTCGCACAACATATTCGGTTGTGGACGCAAAAAGACCCAGTTTTAGCCAAGATGAAGCATTTACTGCTAACAGGGGAACTGGAAAGACCAGTGGAGCTTCAGATGCACACATACTGGAGCAGAAGGGACCAAATAACCGTAGAAGACGGTATCCTATTATGGGGAGCCCGGGTAATAGTCCCAGCTCAGGGCCGTCAGGCAATCTTAACCGAGTTACATCACGGACACCCAGGGGTGTCTAAAATGAAGATGCTAGCTCGAAGCTACGTTTGGTAGCCAGGTTTGGACACAGACATAGCAGCCTTGGTACGTCGGTGCCAGGAGTGCCAACAGGGGCAAAGAGTGCCACCAGAGGCGCCATTGCACCCGTGGGAGTGGCCAGGCAGACCGTGGACCCACCTGCATATTGACCACGCCGGCCCTTTCATGGGCTCAATGTTTTTGGTGATAGTGGACGCCCACTCCAAGTGGTTGGACGTCCACCGGGTAAACGCGGCAAGCACAGCATCGACAATTGAAAAGCTCAAGGCCTCATTTGCAACACATGGACTTCCGGAGGTATTGGTGTCGGACAACGGGACAGCATTCACAAGTGCGGAATTTGGAAAATTCCTGAAGGAAAACGGAGTCCGTCACATCAAAACTGCCCCTTACCATCCAGCGACCAATGGCCTGGCAGAAAGAGCGGTCCAGACACTTAAAGCGGGACTCAAGAAGCAGCCGGCAGCGTCAATGGACACATAGCTCTCCCGCTGGCTGTTTGATTACAGGACCACACCGCATTCCACAACGGGAATACCGCCAGCTGACTCTTAATGGGAAGGTGGCTGAGAACGAGGCTGATTCTCCTTTTCCCAAATTTAACGGGGAAAGTGGAGAAACAACAGGAGGCCCAACGCAGGGGGCATGATAATAGTCGGCAGCAGAGACATTTCCAGGTGGGGGCACCGGTTTGGGTCAAGAATTATGGGAATGGACCAACGTGGGTCAAAGGCACGGTAGAGTCCCAAACAGGGCCCATATCCTAGGAGGTTTCGATAGGAGGTGAGGTGCTGAAGAAACACCTAGACCAAATAAGGGCAGCGGAACCACACCTGGAGGCAGGCGAAGCAGGACCGCCTCAAGCGGGGATAGCCCAGACGGAAAGGATCCCCAGTCCCGAGCAATTTCTCCAGTCGGAGATGGACACGTTCGACGAGGCCGCCGCGACACCTCTCCCCAAGGAGGAGGAAGAACAACTTCCAAGGAGGTCGTCAAGGAAAAGACGGGCACCTATAAGGTACACCCCGCCCACTTCGGAGAACGACCCGGCGGACGGCACAGAGGTGACAGACCCAGACATGAGGAGCAGGAAGAAGCTCAGAGGAATGCCAGCTGGCAGGAATTCCTCGGACCTTGGGGGAGGAGGGTGTAATGAACTCCAATTGGCTTTATTGGTTGGCCAATTGGAGTATGGGCTCCCTCAATGATAGCTCATTGAGGGGGCCCATATAAGCACCTGTGTAGGTTTTGTGAGCCAGTCTTAAGTTGACTGGACTGCTAGCAGCACTGTTTGTAGCTGCTCCTGTAATATCGTTATTGTAAATAAATATTGGTGTGGTGACGGAACTCCTGCCTCCCATGGATTACTACACCAGATGAGAGGGGGTAAAGAGTTGGAAGGCTTCCTGGTCAACCATACTGAGTGGCCTGAGCAGAGCCCAAACTGAGCGTCAGTGAGCAAGGTATTGCTAAGCTTTCGCTTTATCAATGATCGAGAGTCGACAGATGGGACGGTAATTGGCTGGGTTGCATTTGTCCTATTTCTTGTGTACAGGCCACACCGAGGCAATTTTCTACATTCCAGGGTAGATGCCAGTTTTGTAGCTGTACTAGTACAGCTTGGCCAGGGTGTGGCAAGTTCTGGAGCACAAGTCTTCAGTACTATTGCCGGAATATTGTCAGGACCCATTGCCTTCTCGGTATCCAGTGTCTTCAGCGTTTCTTGATATCATGTGGAGTGAATCGTATTGGCTGAAGACAGACATTTGTGATGCTGGGGACCTCCAGAGGAAGCTGAGATGGGGTTCTATAAAAAGAATCCAGAAAACAGCTAAAATCCGCCTGAACAAGATCCAATTCATAGTCTGGATGACTCTTTGTCAAAGCTGGAGAGAACTGGGTTTGGGGTCTGATTTCACTGTTGTGGGAGATGTGCGTGGAGCAGTGGAGCTGGATAGAGGGCCAGCAATAGGGGGCGATTGACAAGTTAAGGCAAATCTACTGAGGTGGCCTACTCATCCCCTGTCATTGGCAGGTCAGGTGCAGGCAGTGAAGATGACTATTTTGCCCAGATTTTTATTTATAGTTGAGTACCTGCCGGTCTTTTTGCCAAAGCCATTCTTTAAGGGGGTGAATGGGTTGGCCTTGTAGTTTTTCTGGGCAGGTAAGAGGGCTAGGATCAGGAAGACATACTTCAGAGAAGGCGACAGTCGGTGGGGGTGGGGTGGAGTGGCGGGGTATTCTGATTGGAGTAGGGAGATGGAGGCTTTGTGGGTGAGGATGGAGACAAATTTTTGTCAGGGATCGGGGTTGCGGACGCTGGTAACGGCGCGCTCCCGGTTACCCCTGGTAGGTCTTTGGAGTTTCCTGTGGTGGTGGCAATGCTGAAAATATGGAGGCAATTTTGGCAACACTTTAGGTTAGGGGCGGGGTCAAGGTTGATGCCCATCTGAGGGAACCATGGGTTTGAGCCTGGGAGGATGGATGCGAGGTTTTGGGAATGGGAGGAAAGAAGGTGAAGGAGATGAAGGACTTGTTTTTGGAAGGGTGGTTCACAGGTTTGGGAGAGTTGGGGGTGAAGTTTGGGTTCCCGTGTGGAGAGGGTTTTAGTTACATGCAGGTGCAAGACTTTGCAAAAAAGATGTTTCCGACCTTTCTGGTAGCACCTTCCTTCTCGTTGCTGAAGGTGTTGCTGTTGTTGGTGGGGTTGGGGGTGGGTTCGTCTCGGCAATTTATGGGAGGATTTTGGAGGATGATAAGGTGACTATGGAGGGGGTTAAGGTCAAGTGAAGGAGAAGCTTGGATGGCGCTGGAGGAGGGATTGCGGTACGAGGTGCTGCGGATGGTGAATACCTCAACCTCGTGTGTGAGGCTAGGGTTGATACAGCTGAAAGTGGTAATTGGGGCACACCTGACGAAGTCGAGGATAAGCCAGCTGTTTGAGGGAGTAGAGGATATTTCTGAACTGTGTGGGAGGGGCCTGGCTAATCATTTACATATGTTCAGGTCCTACTCTAAATTGGAGAAATTTTGGAGGTTGTTCTTCAGCACCATGTCAGCAGCCTTGCATGTGAACTTGGAGCCTGGTCCCCTGGGGGCCATATCATAGAATTTACAGTGCAGAAGGAGGCCATTCAGCCCATCGAGTCTGTACCAGTTCTTGGTCACCCAAGGTCAACACCTCCACGCTATCCCCATATCCCAGTAACCCCATCCAACACTAAGGGCAATTTTAGACACTAAGGGCAATTTAGCATGGCCAATCCACCTAACCGGCACATCTTTGGACTGTGGGAGGAAACCGGAGCACCCGGAGGAAACCCACGCACACACGGGGAGGATGTGCAGACTCCGCACAGACAGTGACCCAAGCCGGAATCGAACCTGGGACCCTGGAGCTGTGAAGCAATTGTGCTATCCACAATGCTGCCCTAATTCAGGATAACCATATTCAGGTTATCAGACCTGCTGGAGTTACAGGCGGGAGAGAGGAAAGATGTTTTAGCTTTCGCCTCGCTGATCGCTGGCAGGTGGGTTCTGTTGGGGTGGAGGTCAGCTTCTCCACCCTGTGCCGCACGGTGTGGCTTGGGGTCTAATGGAATTCCTGCATTTAGAAAAGATTACATTTTCCCTAAGAGGGGTGAATGAGGAGTTCTACAGGAGATGGGGTTTAAAGAACAAAGAAAAGTACAGCACAGGAACAGGCCCTTCAGCCCTCCAAGCCTGTGCCGATCATGACGTCCTAACTAAAAACAAAACCTTCTGCCCTTACTCGGTCCATCTCGCTCTATTTCCTCCCTATTCATGGACCCATCCAGGTGCCTATTAAATGTTGATAATGTGTCTACTTCCACCACATCCTCTGGCAGAACGTTCCAGGCACCCACCACTCTCTGGGTGAAAAACTTATCCCGCACATCTCCCTTAAACCTTCCCCTCTCACCTTGAACTTGTGCCCTCTTGTAATTGACACTTCCACCTTGGAAAAAGCCCCTGACTATCCATCCTGTTTATGCCTCTCATTATTTTGTAGACCTCTATCAGGTCTACCCTCAGCCTCGGTCTTTCCAGTGACAACAATCCTAGTTTATTCAACATTTCCTCATAGCTACACACTGCTAGATGAATTTCCCGCTTTTGTACTCAATGCCCCAGCTGATGAATGC
This sequence comes from Scyliorhinus canicula, assembly GCF_902713615.1. Classification (NCBI taxonomy): domain Eukaryota; kingdom Metazoa; phylum Chordata; class Chondrichthyes; order Carcharhiniformes; family Scyliorhinidae; genus Scyliorhinus; species Scyliorhinus canicula. The sequence continues at coordinate 15,614,465 of NC_052166.1, read as the reverse complement.
AAGCCTGCCATATGCCTTCTTAATCACATTGGCCACCTGTGTTGCCACTTTTAGGGAACTGTGGGCGCGATTCTCTGCTCCCCACGCCGGGTGGGAGAATCGCGGGAGGGCCGGGCGAATCACGAACCATGCCGCCCTGGCACCCCCCGCGATTCTCCCACCCCCCCAAAATGGCGTGTCGCGGAATCGCTGCTCGCCGTTTTTCACGGCGACCGGCGATTCTCCGGCCCGGATGGGCCGAGCGGCCTGACGTTCCCGACCTGTTAACGCCGGCGGCAACCACACCTGGTCGCTGCCGGCGTGAACATAGCGCAAAAGGTAAGTTTGGGGCCTGTGGGGGGCGGAGAGGGGATCGAGCACCACGGCCGTGCTCTGGAGGGGACTGGCCCACGATCGGTGCCCACGATCGTCGGGCCAGAGTCTCCAAGAGACGCACTCTTTCCCCTCCGCTGCCCCGCAAGATCAAGCCGCCACGTCTTGCAGGGCAGCGGAGGGGAAGACGGCAACCGCGCATGCGCGAGTTGGAGCCGGCCAACCTGCCCATGCGCAGTTGACGTCACTTAGGTGCCGCCGTCGCGTCATTCTCGGTGCGCCGCTTTGACGCAAGCATCAAGGCCCGGCGGCCAAGTTTCTCGAAAAGCCGCTCCTAGCCCCTCCGGGGGGGGAGAATAGGGGACGAGGAGCGGCCTCTGACGCCGTCATGAAACTCGGCCGAGTTCACGACGGCTTTCCCGATGCCGCACGGATCTGCAATCCCAGATCCCTTTGTATGTTAATGTTACTAAGGATTTTGCCATTTACAGTATAATTCATATCTAGATTTGATCCTCCAAAATGCATCACCTCGCATTTGTCCGGATTAAACTCCATCTGCCGTATCTGTGCTCAAGTCTCCAATCTATCTATATCCTGTTGTATCCTCTGACAATCCTCGGCACTGTCAGCATCTCCGCCAATCTTGATGTCATCTGCAAAACCTTTTTTTTTTAGCTTTTTAAAAAATAAATTTAGAGTACCCAATTAATTTTTTCCAATTATGGGGAAGTTTAGTGTGACCAATCCTCCTACCCTGCACATCTTATTGGGTTGTGGGGGCGAAACCCACGCAAACACGGGAAGAATGTACAAACTCCACACAGACAGTGACCCAGAGCCGGGATCGAACCTGGGATCTCGGCGCCGTGAAGCAGCAGTGCTACTCACTGCGCACCGTGCTGCCCTCTGTCATCTGCAAACTTACTAATCAGATGACCCACATTTTCATCCAGATCATTTATATATACTACAAACAACACTGACTGCATTTATTTTGCATTTTGGAGAGTGTGGTGAATCTAATATATATGTATGTATGATAATTCACACCGTCTTTGTAAGCGCAGTAGCGCTATCCTACCACTAGGGGGAGTAGCTCTGGGAGTACTCAGGAACTTGTACTGGGTTCCACCCTTGGCTCCGCCCACGACTCCTCCCCCTAGTGCAGCTGTATAAATACCCTTGTCCAGAGTCAGCCTGAGTGCACTAAGAGTTCATCAACATGTAACAAGCTGGCTCTGAAGTAAGTCGATTAAAGCCTAGATTCATATCGGAAACACCTGTCTGGTGAATTGATGGTTCCATCAGAGAGCTAGTTACCGTCAACTGCGTTGGGGGGATGGGGGTGGAGTGGGGGATTTGGGAGGGGGTTGTGTTGGGTTAATTTTTGTGTTGTAATGTTTTTCAAGTGTTAAATTGTTAAAAATTTTAATAAAAATACTTCTAAAAAAAACATGAGAACCTCGGGCTGGTATTTAAAGGTATTTTGATTTCATAAAGTAAATCAGTGGAGTGTTCTCTCTGCTATGAGAAGTCAGAGCGATCACGTTAACTCTGTCTCTCTGACAGATGCTCTTTAATCTGCTGTGAATTTCCAGCATTTTCTCTATTCCAGATTGATTTCCACAATGGCCTTGCCTCACTTGTCTTCAAGATTTTCCGGTTTGGAATCTCTCTTCCCCAGGGCCATCCACCCCACCTTAAAAAAGGCAGTGTGTTTCTAGAGAGGCAGTGCCTCCAGGATCGGTAATCCTAGACTGGAAATAAGCTTGAAGTGTATTGCACACTCTGTTCAGAAGCTTCTCAGTTATAATGGGTTGAGTGATGTGGAACAGCACACTGATGTGGGACAATACAAGATGAAATTAAGGATGACCGCTGGACAAGGTCAAGAAATTTGGGATTGTTTCACCGCCAAAGATTCTTTGGAGGCAGAAACTTATTGAAGTGACAGCTACGTACCATTGAGCGATGGTGACTCATATCACACAATGGACTGTTCCTCGAAGCTGGGAGATCAGCCGTGCTCTGACTCCTCCTTAGTTCAAAATGTATCAAGTGGATGGGCAAAAACGGAGAAAATTGTCATGCACGGCTTGGTGGCAGAATGGTTAGCTCTGCTGCCTCACAGTGCCAGGGACCTGGGTTTAATTCTGGCGTCCGGTAACTGTCTGTGCGGAGTTTGCACGTTCACCCTGTGTCTGCGTGGCCTTCCTCCGGGTGCTCTGGTTTCTTCCCACGGTCCAAAGATGTACAGGTTAGGTAGATTAACCATGATAAAATTACTCCTTAGTATCCAGGGATGTGCAGGTGAGGTGGGGATAGAGATCTTTCAGAGGATCGGTTAAGACTCGATGGTCCGAATGGCCTCCTTCTGCACTGTAGGAATTCTATGGTCCTAAGTTGAGTGTATCAATTCTGAAAATGAACTGAATCTTATTGTCATGTCCCTTCTCCATGTCCATTACAGGGATTAAGATGCTGTATCCTATCTGTGTACAGCAGTACCAAAATTGGATGTGTGTCCAAATTCCTAGACATCAACTATCAACTATACATCCATTTAAATCTGCTATTTCAGATCAAGTTCGGATAAGGAAGGAATGGACTTGCAACAAGCGTCAGTTTTTGCAGCTGATAAAACCAATGTTAATCCTCACTCTGCACACTCAATCATTTCTGGAAAGCACCCAAAGTTTTTTGAATCTAGATGCTTAGCTCACCTTGTCAACAATGTATCCAAAGCAGTTCTACACAGGCTAGATATTAATGTAAAGGTCTATGCTGATGAAAATATTCTGTGACTTTGCGTCATGCCAATATGATGTGAAAACCTCAACTTGTTTGTTGATCTGGAGTGAGTTGAGCCCAAGCATGTAGCTACACGCTGGTTGTAACTGGAAAAAGCTGTAGGTTGCAATTTCAAAGATTGGAAAGAATATAAAGAACATTAAAGATCACAGAAAGAAGAGAAAAAACTAGAATAGGAGCAGCAGATACCTGGAAACCCACCACCTGGAGGCCTCCTCATTCACCATTCTGACTTGGAAATATATCAGCTGTTCCTTCACTGTCGCTGGGTCAAAATCCTGGAACTCCCTCCTTAATGGTGCTGTGGGTGTACCTAGACCAAACGGACTCCAGCAGCTCAAGAAAGCAGCTCACCACCCTCTTGAGGGCAATTAGGGATGGGCAATAAATGCTGGCCTAGCCAGTGACACCCACATTGCATAAATTAATTTTTATAAACGAGAAAAAAAAGTTAGAAATATAAAAATGGATAGTAAGAGTTCCGAAAGATAGATACATTTTAAAAAGTTAACAAAGTGAGCATTGGTCCTATAGAAAATGGGTCTGGGGAATTGCTAATGGAAAGTAGGGCTGTGGCGGATGAATTGAACAGGTATTTTGCATTCGTCTTCACTACCTAAGAGAATTCAAGTAATATCCCAGAAATCACTGCAAATCAGGAAATGGAAGTGAGGGGGAACTCAGGAACATTACAATCATTGGGGAAGTTGTATTGAGAAAATTGTTAGGTCTGTGGGCTGACAAATTCTTGGGTACGAATCGACTTCACCCTAACGTCTTCAAAGAAGAGGCCAATGAGATTGTTGACGCTTTGGTTTTCCTTTTCCAAAATTCCTTAATCTTGGAGAAGGTTCCATTTGATTGGAAGATAGAAAATGCAAATCCTTTATTCAAAACGTTAGGGAGACAGAAATCACTAAATTACAGGCCAATTAACCTAACATCTAAGGAAAGTATGAGAAAGGATTATTAGAGGTGCTATAGCAAAAACTTCAAGGCATCAGGCAGAGTCAACATGGTTTTGTGAAAGAGTAACATGTGCTGTGAATAAAGGGGTACCGGATGATGTACTGTACTTCGGTTTCCAGAAGGCATTTGATAAAGTGCCACATCAAAGGTTACTGCAGAAAATAAAACCTCATGGTGTAGGGGACGACATGGATTGAAGATTGGATGTGGTAAAATGGACAACAGCCTGAATTTAGGCCCAATATATAATTGGACACTTTAAATTAAAAATTTGACATTTTAAATCACAGCCACAGTCAGCCCACAGGTAGGCCTGATGGGAATTTAAACAGCCAAGTTCGAATACATTGGGCAGAGATAGACAACCTTTGCAAGTCTGGACCTGCCTGTAAACAGGACATCAGGAGATAATCGGTTTCATTCAAGTGGATCAATTGTTGTGGAATTCCCAGATGAAGTTAGACTATCTGGCACCCAGATTTCCTGTCATTACCATATATGGAGTAAGGTTAAGTGCGGACAATGTACCTGGAGATGGAGCCCTTGGGGTGGGTTCCTGGTCTCCTACAGAGTTACGATCGGCAACTCCATTGGGTGTTGGGACCCCACCTCATTGGTTAAGTTCCAGAGAAGTTTCTGGAAAGGCACAAAGAGGGGTATAAGAATCAACTGCCAGGACCCTCCACAGCGAAGACTCAGCGCAGAGGCAACAGAGAAGATTCGAGGAGGGAAGGAAACAGTGTGCGAGGCCCACCTTTGTGGACAGAGGCCCTGAGACAACAGAGACTCAGAGAACTGGAGCCGCAGCTCAATTGAGTTCATCGGCATGTGTAGTATTAAGAATCTTGGGTTTTTTGTAGTTGGGATAATTTAAAGGGAGTAATTGTTTTACTGTGTATACTAATAAGTTTGGTTGAATTCTATACTTATATTTGTCCTTTGTTCATCTCACACATAACGGCACCTTGGTAGTAAGTAGATTATTGGAGAGAATTCTCAGCCATTGGAAACAAATGGACTCATTAGCGATAGACAGCATGATTTAGTGAAAGGGAGGTCGTGCCTCACTAACTTGATCAAATTTTTTCAGGTGGCACAAAAATAATTGATGAGGAGGGCGGTGGATGTTGTTTACATGGACTTCAGTAAAGCCTTTGACAAGGTGCCTCATGGCAGATTGGTACAAAAGATGAAGTCACATGGATCAGAGGTGAGGTGGTAAGATGGATACAAAACTGGCTCGGTCACAGAAGGAAAAGGTGAGCAGTAAAAGGGTGTGTTTCTGAATGGAAGGTTGTGACTAGTGGTGTTCCACAGCAATCGGTGTTTGGACCTCTGTTGTTTGTGGTATACATAAAAGATTTGGGGGAAAATGTAGCTGGTCTGATTAATAAGTTAGCGGATGGCACCAAGGTTGGTGGAGTGGCAGATAGTGTTGAGGATTGTCAGAGGATACAGCAAGACATAGATAGGTTGGAGACTTGGACCGAGAAATGGAGTTTAATCCAAACAAATGTGAGGGAGCATTTTGGTAGGTATAACATCGATGGGAAATATACCATAAATGGTAAAACTCTTAGGAATATAGAAAGTCAGAAAGATCTGGGCGTGCAGGTCCACAGATCTTTGAAAGTGGCAACACAAGTGGACAAGGTAGTCAAAAAAGCATACGGAATGCTTGCCTTCATTGGACGGGGCATCGAGTATAAAAACTGGCAAGTCATGCTACAGTTGTATAGAACTTTGGAAAGGCCGCACTTGGAATATTGCGCACAATTTTGGTCGCCACACTACCAGGAGGATGTGGAGGCTTTGGAGAGGGTGAAGAGGAGATTAACCAGGATGTTGCCTGGTCTGGAGGGTGTTAGCTATGTGGAGAGGATGAATAGACTCTGACTGTTTTCATCAAAAATATGGAGGTTGAGGGGTGAACTGATTGAAGTCTACAAGATTATGAGGGGCATGGATAGTGTAGATGGGCAGGCACTCTTTCTCAGGGTGGAGAGATCAGTCACCAGGGAGCATAGGTTTAAGGTCCATGGGGCAAAGTTTAGAGATGTGCGAGGCAGGTTTTTTTACACAGACGGTGGTGAGTACCTGGAACAAGTTGCCAGGGGGGGTTGCGGAAGCAGATACATTAACAGTGTTCGAAAGGCATCTTGAGAAATACTTAGGATAGAATGGGTAAAGAGGGATACGGCACAAGGACGTGCTTAGGATTTTGGCCAAGGTTGGTACAGGCTTGGAGGGCCGAAGGGCTGTTCCTGTGCTGTATTGTTCTTTATTCTAAAGCGTTCAAGTAATAAACTGGTCGAAGTGTCTGAGAATTTTACAGCAAACATGGCTAACGGGGAACAGAGTTGGCATAAATGGGTCATTTTCTGGTTGGCAGGAGTGGTGTGTCACAGGGTTCAGCGCTGGGACCGTCACTTTTTACAATTTATATAATTGACTTGGATGAAGGCCTTGATGGTCCAAAGATCTGCAGGTTAGGTGGATTGGCCATAGTGCCCATCGCGTCTGTACCGGTCAAACATAATCACCTAACTAGGGCAGCACAGTGGTACAGTGGTCAGCATTGCTGTTTTCAACACCAAGGACTCGGGTTTAATTCTGGCCTTGGGTGACTGTCTGTGTGGAGTTTGCACATTCTTCCCGTGTCTGCGTGGGTTTTCTCGGATGCTCCGGTTTCCTCCCACAATCCAAAGATGTGCAGTTTAGGTGGATTGACCATGATCAATTGCCCTTTAGTGTCCAAAAGGTTTGGTAGGGTTACTGGGTTACAGGGATAGGGTAGGGTGCCCTTTCAGAGGGTGGGTGCAGACTTGATAGATCGGATGATCTCCTTCTGCACTGTAGGGATTCTATGATTGATGAAGAGCAGCATGAAGGTGATAATGAATCTGACGGTTTAAATATTATTGTCATCTAACTAATGCTTGATGTCAATTTGTTTCCTGTGTTTGAAGAAGCCAACCTGAAGTTACAATCCATGCAAACATGGACATTGGAGCAGTACAATGTCATTCAGTATTTATGTTGTAAGGTCTGCAGAAGATGAATGTGTCCTTTCTTTGGTGATGAAACATGGTGAACACTAGTTCATCTTCCTTATCACCAGAGGGAAAAAATAACAAGTAACTTTGGCACTTGCCTTCAGGCAAAAAGTTCATATCTTGAGTAGTTTGACGTGACAACGAGCAATCCGTGGTTTTCCAATGATGTCTGAATCTGAATGCTGAAGATCTCAAGTCTGACTCGTTATTTGATGCACAGAGTTTCCATCTTCAGGACACATTGTCAGTCGATGGCCTATATGATGAATATTGTATTTTCACATCACTGCTGAAGGATGCTGAGCAGGAGAAATCCGTTCCAGCAGAATGGAATTGTATATTTAGATTATGTAGAAATTTGAAACATCTGTACTTACTGGTGTTATATTTACTTTGAACATACTCCCACAGATGTAGAATTCGAGTCAGCACTCGCCAAGGTACCTGAGACAGCACCTTCCAAACACACGACCACTACCATCTAGAAGGATAAGAGCAGCAGATATTCAGGAACCCATCACCTGGAGGTTGCCCTCCAAGTCACTCACCATCCAGACTTGGAAATATATCGCCGTTCCTTCACTGTCGCTGAGGCAAAATCCTGGAACTCCCTCCCTATCAGCACAGTGGGTGCCCCTACACCTCAGGGACTGCTGCGGTTCAAGAAGGCAGCTCACCAACACCTTCTGAGGGGAATAAGGGATGGGCAATAAATGCTGGCCTAACCAGCGACGTCCATATCCCGAAAATTAATTTTTAAAAAATTCTCGTTAATGTGAGAGGTGTGAGGATTAGAGGAATACATGTATTGCTAATCTCATAAAGGCTAAATTTAAAGTAAAATGTAATTACCAAATGTCATGTCATGATGCAGCCTTCGCAGAATCCACTCATGGTCTGCTGAATGCAATAGCACCCGAAGAAAAGTATCTTAACATAACAACTAGGAGCAGGAATAGGCAATTCAGCCACTCGAGCAGGCTCCGCCATCCAATACAATAATTTGAATGTTTGACTGGTGCAGACGCGATGGGCGCTATGGCCAAACCACCTAACCTGCACATATTTGGACCATCAATCCCTTCATCCAAGTCTTTATATACAAAGAACAAAGAAAAGTAATGCACAGGAACAGGCCCTTCGGCCCTCCAAGCCCGTGCCGACCATGCTGCCTGACTCAACTACAATCTTCGACACTTCCTGGGTCCGTATCCCTCTCTTCCCATCCTATTCATGTATTTGTCAAGATGCCCCTTAAATGTCACTATCATCCCTGCTTCCACCACCTCCTCCGGCAGCAAGTTCCAGGCACCCACTACCCTCGGTGTAAAAAACTTGCCTCGTACATCTACTCTAAACCTTGCACCTTAAACCTATGCCCCCAAGTAATTGACCACTCTACCCTGGGGAAAAGCCTCTGACTATCCACTCTGTCTATACCCCTCATAATTTTGTAGACCTCTATCAGGTCGCCCCTCAACCTCCGTCATTCCAGTGAGAACAAACCGAGTTTATTCAACCGCTCCTCATAGCTAATGCCATGCCTGGTAAATGCCTGGTAAATCTCTTCTGCACCCTCTCTAAAGCCTCCACATCCTTCTGGTAGTGTGGCGACCAGAATTGAACACTATACTCCAAGTGTGGCCTAACTAAGGTTCGATACAGCTGCAACATGACTTGCCAATTCTTATACTCAATGCCCTGGCCAATGAAGGCAAGCATGCCGTATGCCTTCTTGAATATCTTCTCCACTTGTGTTGCCCCTTTCAGTGACCTGTGGACCTATACACCTAGGTCTCTCTGACTTTCAATATTTTTGAGGGTTCTACCATTCACTGTATATTCCCTACCTGCATTAGACCTTCCAAAATGCATTACTTTACATTTGTCCGGATTAAACTCCATCTGCCATCTCTCCGCCCAAGTCTCCAAACAATCTAAATCCTGCTGTATCCTCTGACAGTACTCATCGCTATCCGCAATTCCACCAACCTTTGTGTCGTCTGCAAACTTACTAATCAGACCAGTTACATTTTCCTCCAAATCATTTATATATATTACGAACAGCAAAGGTCCCAGCACTGATCCCTGCGGAACACCACTAGTCACAGCCCTCCAATTAGAAAAGCACCCTTCCATTGCTACTCTCTGCCTTCTATGACCAAGCCAGTTCTGTATCCACCTTGCCAGCTTACCCCTGATCCCGTATGACTTCACCTTTTGTACCAGTCTACCATGAGGGACCTTGTCAAAGGCCTTACTGAAGTCCATACAGACAACATCCACTGCCCTACCTGCATCAATCATCTTTGTGACCTCTTCGAAAAACTCTGTCAAGTTAGTGAGACACGACCTTCCCTTCACAAAACCATGCTGCCTCTCTCTAATATGTCCATTTGCTTCCAAATGGGAGTAGATCCTGTCTCAAAGAATTCTCTCCAGTAATTTCCCTACCACTGACGTAAGGCTCACTGGCCTGTAGTTCCCTGGATTATCCTTGCTACTCTTCTTAAACAAAGGAACAACATTGGGTATTCTCCAGTCCTCCACGACATTACCTAAAGACAGTGAGGATCCAAAGATTTCTGTCAAGGCCTCAGCAATTTCCTCTCTAGTCTCCTTCACTATTCTGGGGTAGATCCCATCAGGCCCTGGGGACTTATCTACCTTAATATTTTTCAAGACGCCCAACACCTCGTCTTTTTGGATCTCAATGTGAACCAGGCTATCTACACACCCTTCTCCAGACTCAACATCCACCAATTCCTTCTCTTTGGTGAATACTGATGCATAATATTCATTTAGTACCTCGCCCATTTCCTCTGGCTCCACACATAGATTCCCTCCCCTGTCCTTCAGTGGGCCAACCCTAAGGTTAGGGCCTCTCGTTCTAGAATGCCTCACAAAAGGGAGAATCCGCTCTACGTTTACTTTGTCGATACCTTTTATCATCTTATATAGCTCAATTTGATCGCCTCCCATTCTTCTAAACTCGAGAGTATGGACCTAAACTCTTCAATCTCACTTCATAAGTCAAAACCCTTTCTCTGAAATCAATCTAGTGAACCCCCTCCGAACTGCCTCGAATACAATTACATCGCTCCTAACGTAAGGGTACCAAAACTGTACTCAGTACTCCAGGTGCGGTCCCCCCAATGCCTTGTACAGTTGCAGGAACACTTCCCTTCTTTTATACTCTATTCCTTTAGCTTTAAAGGCCAAAATTGCAGATTACACTAATATCATAGAATTAGATCATTATTACCTGCTGTACCTGCACATTATCTTTCTGCGATTCATGCATGAGGACATCCAGATCCCTCTGCACCGAAGCACTCTGATGTTTCTCTCCAGTTAGATATTAAGTTGCCTTTCAATTTTTATGATCAAAATGGATAACCTCACACTTATTGACGATAAACTCCATTGGCCAAACTTTTGCCCACTCACCTAACCTATCTATAACCATTTGTAAATTTCTTATTTCCTCATTTCAACTTACTATCCAGTGGGTGGCATGGTAGCACAGTTGTCAGCACTGCTGCCTCACAGCTCCATGGTCCCAGGTTTAATTCCGGCCTCGGGTGACTGTGGAGTTTGCACCTTTTCCCCATGTCTGCGTGGGTTTCCTCCGGGTGCTCCGGTTTCCTCCCACAGTGCAAAGATGTGCAATGTAGAAATTTACCGTGCGGTTAAGTGTAGTCTCGCATACACCTTAACTCAGTAGAAATTTGCGCTGCACATCTCGCGTGCAACATGAAATCTTTTATTGTGTCTATTGATTACAATTGAGAGTTTGAAATCTTCTTGTGGTTACAAATCAAATATTCTCAAGAAAGCCCCTGCAGAAGGCTTTCAGAGATATAATTAACTTGGTGGCTTACAAACGAATTGAACTTTCAAAATACAGTTTGTTGCTCAAAGCAAACAGCTTGCAAAGACTTAAGAGTTAGGGTGGAAATATGAAAATACAAAATAAGGATAGCAAGTAGTTAGATAAAACATAGAGTGATCCCAGAATGAAAATGGCTGCATGGACCTCTATCTTTAAGGAAAATGTTATCAGTATGACTCCATTAATTCCTACCCACGTAATGTGCTGATTGGCTTGGATGAGTGTCAAATGCATTTGATTGGATGGTTAGTTGTCAATCATCAATTGCAACATAGATGTGAATATGTTGCATATTTGGTATTTGCTGTGTTTTGGAATGCGACTTACACTTTTTATCAGATCTGGTTTCTGCTGACTGCTGTACTTATTCACATTTTGATACACTTTTTGACCTTTATTGAATTGTTTCATTTGCTTTTAGTTAGGCTGCAAATGTTTCAAATCCATGCTTTTACTATTGCAAGCTGTACGCTTTTGTAATCTGAGGTTGTGTTTGCAGTTTTATGATGGAATTCATTTTAAAATGAATTTTGACATGGGCTTTAGTATTTACATAAAAACGGCGAACTCAATAATCCTTTTACCTATCAGAAATAGCTGGTTCCCTTCATGCAGGTTCGGTGGATTGGCCATGCTAAATTGGCCCTTAGTGTCCAAAATGTTAGGTGGGATTAATGGGTTACCGGGGTAGGGTTGAGGTGTGGGCTTAAGTAGGGTGCTCTTTCCAAGGGCCGGTGCAGATTCGATGGGCTGAATGGCCTCCTTCTGCACATAAATTCTATGATCTAATTCTATGATTTTAGTTTAATCTGCAAATTTGGCTATAGTACCTTCTATCCCTGGATCTAAATCATTAATATAGATCGTAAATAGTTGGGGCCCAAGGAGAGAACCATGTGGCACCCCACTAGTTACATCTTGCCAACCAGAAAAAGATCCATTTATCCCAACTCTCTGCCTTCTGTCGGTTAACCAGCCTTCTATCCAAGCTAATAAATTACCCCCAATCCCATATGATCTTACTTTGTGTATTAATCTTTTGTGCAACATCTTATGAAATGCATTCTGGAATCCCAGATATACGACACCTGCAGGATTTCCATTATCCACTTGGTTTGTTACATCTTCGAAGAATTTTAGCAACTCAGTCAAACACGATTTACCCATCATAAAACCATGCTGACTCAGATGGATTGCATTTTGACTTTCTAAATTACTTCATTAATAATGGATTCTAACAATTTCCAAACAACAGATCATAGAATAGAATCCCTACAGAAGGCGTTTATTCGGCCCATCATGTCTGCGCCGGCCCTTGGAAAGAGCACCCTACTTCAGCCCATGCCTCCACTCAATGCAAGGAGCATCCGGAATAAGGTAGGTGAACTTGGAGCGTGGATTGGTACTTGGGACTACAAAGTTGTGGCCATTACGGAGACATGGTTAGAACAGGAACAGGAATGGTTGTTGGAGGTTCCGGGGTATAGATGTTTCAGTAAGAGTAGGGAAGGTGGTAAGAGGTGGAGGAATAGCATTAGAACATAGAAAAATACAGAACAGAACAGGCCCTTCGGCCCACGATGTTGTGCCGAACTTTTGTCCTAGTTTAATCATAGTGTCCAAAATTCTATGATAATCTAAAGGCAATTTATCATGGCCAACCACCCAACCTGGACATCTTTGGACTGTGGAAGGAAACCGGAACATCCAGAGGAAACCCACGCACACACGGGGAGGATGTGCAGACTCCACACAGACAGTGACCCAAGCCGGAATCGAACCTGGGACCCTGGAGCTGTGAAGCATTTGTGCTATCCACAATGCTACCGTGCTGCCCTTAAGGACAAATTAAACTACGCTCCATTATTCTACCATAATCCATGTACCTATCCAATAGCCGCTTGAAGGTCCCTAATGTTTCCGACTCAACTACATCCACAGGCAGTGCATTCCATGCCCCCACTACTCTCTGGGTAAAGAACCTACCTCTGACATCCCCCCCTATATCTTCCACCATTCACCTTAAATTTATGTCCCCTTGTAATGGTTTGTTCCACCCGGGGAAAAAGTCTCTGATTGTACTCTATCTATTCCCCTGATCATCTTATAAACCTCTATCAAGTCACCCCTCATCCTTCTCCGTTCTAATGAGAAAAGGCCTAGCACCCTCAACCTTTCCTCGTAAGACCAACTCTCCATTCCAGGCAACATCCTGGTAAATCTCCATTGCACCTTTTCCAAAGCTTCCACATCCTTCCTAAAATGAGGCAACCAGAACTGCACGCAGTACTCCAAAAGTGGCCTTACCAGGGTTTTGTACAGCTGCATCATCACCTCACGGCTCTTAAATTCAATCCCTCTGTTAATGAACACTAGCACACCAAAGGCCTTCTTCACAGCTCTATCCACTTGAGTGGCAACTTTCAAAGATCTATGAACATAGACCCCAAGATCTCTTTGCTCCTCCACATTGCCAAGAACCCTACCGTTAACCCTGTATTCCGCATTCATATTTGTCCTTCCAAAATGGACAACCTCACACTTGTCAGGGTTAAACTTCTCAGCCCAGCTCTGCATCCTATCTATGTCTCTTTGCAGCCGACAACAGCCCTCCTCACTATCTACAACTCCACCAACCTTCGTATCATTGGCAAAGTTACTGACCCACCCTTCAACTCCCTCATCCAAGTCATTAATGAAAATCACAAACAGCAGAGGACCCAGAACTGATCCCTGCGGTACACCACTGGTAACTGGGCTCCAGGCTGAATATTTGCCTTCCACCACCACTCTCGGACTTCTATTGGTTAGCCAGTTCATTATCCAACTGGCCAAATTTCCCACTATCCCATTCCTCCTTACTTTCTGCATAAGCCTACCATGGGGAACCTTATCAAATGCCTTACTAAACTCCATGTACACTACATTAGGGAACCATGGATGACGGGTGAAATTGTGAGACTAGCTAAGATGAAAAAGGAAGCATACATAGGATCGAGGCAACTCAGATGAAGCTTTGGAGGAATATCGGGAAAGTAGGGCGAATCTCAAACGCGCAATAAAGAGGGCTAAAAGGGGTCATGAAATATCTTTGGCTAACAGGGTTAAGGAAAATCCCAAAGCATTTTATTCGTATGTAAGGAGCAAGATGGTAACTAGAGAAAGGATTGGCCCACTTAAAGACAAAAGAGGGAATTTATGCGTGGATTCAGATGAAATGGGTGAGATTCTTAATGAGTACTTTGCAACGGTATTCACAAAGGAGAGGGACAAGACGGATGTTGAGGCTAGGGATGGATGTTTAAATACTCTCGGTCAAGTTGTCAGACAGAACGGGGAAGTTTTGGGTATTCTAAAAGACATTAAGGTGGACAAGTCCCCAGGACCGGATGGGATCTATCCCAGGTTACTGAGGGAAGCGAGGGTCGAAATAGCTGGGGCCTTAACAGATACCTTTGCAGCATCCTTAAGCACGGGTGAGGTCCCGGAGGACTGGAGAATTGCTAATGTTGTCCCTTTGTTTAAGAAGGGTAGCAGGGATAATCCAGGGAATTATAGACCTGTGAGCTTGACGTCAGTGGTAGGCAAACTGTTGGAGAAGATACTGAGGGATAGGATCTATTCACATCTGGAAGAAAATAGACTTATCAGTGATAGGCAGCATGGTTTTCTGCAGGGAAGGTCATGTCTTACAAACCTAATAGAATTCTTTGAGGAAGTGACAAAGTTTATTGATGAGGGAAGGGCTGTAGATGTCGTATACATGGACTTTAGTAAGGCGTTTGATAAGGTTTCCCATGGCAGGTTGATGGAAAAAGTGAAGTCGTATGGGGTTCAGGGTGTACTAGCTGGATGGATAAAGAACTGGCTGGGCAACAGGAGACAGAGAGTAGTGGTGGAAGGGAGTGTCTCAAAATGGAGAAGGGTGACTAGTGGTGTTCCACAGGGATCCATGCTCGGACCACTGTTGTTTGTGATCTACATAATTGACCTGGAGGAAGGTATAGGTGGTCTGATTAGCAAGTTTGCAGATGATACTAAGATTGGTGGAGTTGCAGATAGCGAGGAGGACTGTCAGAGAATACAACAAAATATAGATAGATTGGAGAGTTGGGCAGAGAAATGGCAGATGGAGTTCAATCCAGGCAAATGCGAGGTGATGCATTTTGGAAGATCAAATTCAAGAGCGGACTATATGGTCAATGGAAGGGTCTTGGAGAAAACTGATGTGCAGAGAGATCTGGGAGTTCAGGTCCATTGTACCCTGAAGGTGGCAACGCAGGTTGATAGAGTGGTCAAGAAGGCATACAGCATGCTTGCCTTCATCGGACGGGGTATTGAGTACAAGAGTTGGCAGGTCATGTTACAGTTGTATAGGACTTTGGTTCGGCCACATTTGGAATACTGCGTGCAGTTCTGGTCGCCACATTACCAGAAGGATGTGGATGCCTTGGAGAGGGTGCAGAGGAGGTTCACCAGGATGTTGCCTGGTATGGAGGGTGCTAGCTATGAAGAAAGGTTGGGTAGATTAGGATTGTTTTCATTGGAAAGACGGAGGTTGAGGGGGGACCTGATTGAGGTCTACAAAATTATGAGAGGTATGGACAGGGTGGACAGCAACAAGCTTTTCCCAAGAATGGGGGTGTCAGTTACAAGGGGTCACGATTTCAAGGTGAGAGGGGGAAAGTTTAAGGGAGATGTGCGTGGAAAGTTTTTTACGCAGAGGGTGGTGGGTGCCTGGAACGCTTTACCAGCGGAAGTGGTAGAGGCGGGCACGATAGCATCATTTAAGAAGCATCTAGACAGGTATATGAATGGGCGGGAACAGAGGGAAGTAGACCTTGGAAAATAGGAGACAGGTTTAGATAAAGGATCTGGATCGGCGCAGGCTGGGAGGGCCGAAGGGCCTGTTCCTGTTCTGTAATTTTATTTGTTCTTTGTTCTTTACAGAATATGCCCTGTCCCTGTGGACCAAGTGGACCTCCGCCCTCCGATTCTGCTCCCAGTCAGCTGCACTCTGTAAACTCCTGGCTTCCTTCTCACTCTTTGCGGACATGAAATGAAAGGAGTACCTTGCTCCCTCCTCACCTAACTCCCTCGGTCACCAAACTCTGACTATAGCACTCAAATGCACCAAATTCAGCACTCCCTCAGTCACCAAACTCTGACTATAGCACTCAAATGCACCAAGTTCAGCACTCCCTCAGTCACCAAACTCTGGCTATAGCACTCAAATGCACCAAGTGCAGCACTCCCTCAATCACCAAACTCTGACTGTAGCACTCAAATGCACCAAGTTCAGCACTCCCTCAGTCTCCAAACTCTGACTCTAGCACTCAAATGCACCAAGTTCAGCACTCCAGTGCAAACAAAGTCTGCACTGTAGCTGGATCCTTTTTATACTGTGAATCTAGCCTCTGAAAACTGGCCAAATCAAATTAACTAATTAACAGGCTCCAGCTGCAATACCTACAAGTATTACCTTTGTTTAAAGCTGATTGAGAATTCACCTTCTTCTAAACCAAACAGCAACTTTGAAGTTAATTAACTAAATAAAAGAAAGATTAGACTTTAGATAAAAATAAACCCTGATACTCCCTCAGTCACCAAACTCTGACTATAGCACTCAAATGCACCAAGTTCAGCACTCCAGTGCAAACGTTGTTAATCAAAGATAGTTTAACAGCTGCAGAAAGGCAGTTCATAGATCATAGAACTTACAGTGCAGAAGGAGGCCATTCAGCCCATCGAGTCTGCACCGCCTCCTGAAACGAGCACCCTACCCAAGGTCAACACCTCCACCCTATCCCCATAACCCAGTAACCCCACCCAACACTAAGGGCAATTTTGGACACTAAGGGCAATTTATCATGTCCAATCCACCTAACTTGCACATCTTTGGACTGTGGGAGGAAACCGGAGCACCCGGAGGAACCCCACGCACACACGGGGAGGATGTGCAGACTCCGCACAGACAGTGACCCAAGCCGGAATCGAACCTGGGACCCTGGAACTGTGAAGCGATTGTGCTTATCCACAATGCTACCGTGCTGCCCTTAGTTCGAAGGGGATCTGCCTACTGAGGCAATATCGGCCAAAGTTAGAAATAGGAAAGAAGCGGTCACATTGTTAGGAGTTTTCTATAGGCCCCCCAAATAGTAATAGAGATGTGGAGGAAGAAATTGCAAAACAGATTATAGATAGGTATGGAGGTCTCAGGGTAGTTGTCATGGGTGACTTTAACTTTCCAAATATTGATATAATATTGATATAATATCCTCTATAGGTCAAACAGTTCGGATGGGGCAGTTTTTGTACAGTGTGTGCAGGAGGGTTTCCTGACTCAATGTGTGGATAGGCCGACAAGAGGGGGGGCCACATTGGATTTGGTACTGGGTAATGAACTGTGCCAAGTGTTAGATTTGTTTGTGGGAGAGCACTTTGGAGATAGTGACCACAATTCGGTGTCTTTCACTATTGCAATGGAGAGGGATAGGGCCATACGGCAGGGCAAGGTTTATAATTGGGGGAGGGGTAATTATGATGCGATTAGGCAAGAATTAGGGAGCAAAAGATGGGAACAGAAATTGTCAGGGAAAGGCACAAATGAAAAGTGGAGCTTGTTCAAGGAACAAATACTGTGTGTCCTTGATAGGTATGTCCCTGTCAGGCAGGGAGTAAGCAGCCGTGTGAATGAACCATGGTTCATAAAAGAGGTTGAATATCTTGTCAAGAGGAAAAAGGAAGAGTATGTAAGGATGAGAAAACAAGGTTCAGTTGGGTTGCTTGAGGGTTACAAGGTAGCAAGGAATGAACTTAAAAAAAGGGCTTAGAAGAGCTAGGAGGGGGCATGAGAAGTCCTTGGCGGGTCGGATCAAGGAAAACCCCAAGGCTTTTTAATCTTATGTGAGAAATAAAAGGATGACCAGGGTGAGGGTAGGGCCGGTCAAGGACTTGTGCATGGAGTCAGAAGAAATAGGAGAGGCGTTGAATGAATACTTTTCTTCAGTGTTCAGCAAGGAGAGGGGCCATGTTTTTGAGGATGAGTGTGAGATACAGGCAGGTAGGCTGGAGGAGGTAGATGTTATGAGGAAGGATGTATTAGCAATTTTGAAAAACCTGAGGGTCGACAAGTTCCCTGGGCCAGATGGGATATATCCAAGGATTCTTTGGGAGGCAAGGGATGAGATTGCAGAGCCTTTGACTTTGATCATTGGGTCCTCACTGTCACAGGGCTAGTGCCAGAGGACTGGAGAGTGGTGAATGTTGTTCCTCTGTCAAAGAAAGGGAATAGAAATGACACTGGTAATTATAGGCCAGTTAGTCTTACTTCGGTGGTTGGAAAGTTAATGGAAAAGGTCCTGAAGGATAGGATTTATGACCATTTGGAAAGATGCAGCTTAATCTGGGATAGTCAACACGGATTTGTGAAGGATAAGTCTTGTCTCACAAATTTGATTGAATTCTTTGAGGAGGTAACTAAGTGTGTAGATGAAGGTAGAGCAGTTGATGTTGTATACATGGATTTTAGTAAGGCGTTTGATAAGGTTCCCCATGATCGGCTCATGAAGAAAGTATGGAGGTGTGGGATAGAGGGAAATTTGGCCAATTGGATAAGTAACTGGCAATCACATAGAAGACAGAGGGTGGCAGTGCATAGAACATTTTGCAGACTGGGGACCAGTTACCAGCCGGGTACCACAGGGATCAGTACTGGGTCCTCTGCTATTTGTGATTTTTATCAGTGACTTGGAGGAGGGGGCTGAAGGGTGGGACAGTAAATTTGCTGATGACACCAAGGTTGGTGGAGTAGTGGATTAGGTGGAGGGCTGTTGTAGGCTGCAAAGAGACATTGATAGGATGCAGAGCTGGGCCGAAAAATAGCAGATGGAGTTTAACCCTGATAAGTGCGAGGTGATTCATTTTGGTAGAAACAATTTGAATGCGGATTACAGGGTCAACGGCAGGGTTCTGAGGAATGTGAAGGAACAGAGAGATCTTGGGGTTCATGTCCACAGATGTCTGAAAGTTGCCACTCAAGTGGATAGAGCCGTTAAGAAGGCTTATAGTGTGTTCGTGTTTATTAACAGGGGGCTTGAGTTAAGAGCCATGGGGTTATGCTACAACTATACATGACCCTGATGAGACCACATTTGGAGTATTGTGTGCAGTTCTGGTCACCTCATTATAGGAAGGTTGTGGAAGCATTGGAAAGGGTGCAAAGGAGATTTACCAGGATGCTGCCTGGTTTGCAGGATAGGTTTTATGAGGAAATGTTGAGGGAGCTAGGGCTTTTCTCTTTGGAGCGGAGGAGGATGAGAGGCGACTTAATAGAGGTTTATAAGATGATGAGGGGGATAGATAGAGTGGACGTTCAGAGACAATTTCCTTGGGTGGATGTAGCTGTTACAAGGGGGCATAACTATAAGATTCAGGGTGGGAGATATCGGAGGGATATCCGAGGTAGGTTCTTTACTCAGAGAGTGGTTAGGGTGTGGAATGGACTGCCTGCTGTGATTGTGGAGTCGGACACTTTAGGAACTTTCAAGCGGTTATTGGATAGGCACATGGAGCACACCAGAATGACAGGGAGTGGGATCGCATGATCTTGGTTTTGGACTATGCTCGGCACAACATCGAGGGCCGAAGGGCCTGTTCTGTGCTGTACTGTTCTATGTCCACTCCATCCCCACAACCCAATAGCCCCACCTAACCCCTGGACACTGAGGGGCAATTTATCATGGCCAATCCATCTAGCCTGCACATCTTTGGACTGTGGGAGGAAAGCGGAGCACCCAGAGGAAAACCACGTAGACACGGAGAGAAAGTGCAAACTAACTGGTCTATAGTTTCCTACTTTCAGTCTCCCTCCCTATTTTGAACATTAGCATTTTTTTCCCGGAACCAGAAAATTTTAAAATATTATAACCAATGGATCCGCTATCTCTGCTGCCACTTCCTTTAAGATCCTAGGACATAGGCCATCAGGCCCTTGGGACCTGCAATCCTTTGTTTGGTTTGGTCTGTTCTAAGTCCTTCCCTTTCTATTACCACTGCTCTGTTACTATTTGGATGGTACAAGTGTCCTTCACAGTGAAAACTGAGACAAAACATTGATTTAGCATCTCGGGCATTTCTGTGTCCCCCACTATTAACTCCCCGGTCCCATCCTCCAAGGGCCTAACATTCACTCTCGTACTCTCTTCCCTTTTATATACTTATAAAAACTTTTGCTGTCCTTTTTTATATTTTACACTAGTTTTCTTTCATAATTTATCTTTGCTCTTTTTATTGCTTTTTACTAACCCTTTGTTGATCTTTAAAAGTTTTCTAATCTTCCAGCCTGCCACTGGCCTTTGCAATAATGGTATGCCTGTGTTTGTTATCTTTAACTTTCATGTTCAGCTTTGGATGTTTTTCTCCCTCTTACAATCTTTCTTTCTCTGGAATATATTTTAGTTGGGAGAAACTGAATACCTCCTTAAACAACTGCCACTGCTCAACAACTGTCCTATCTTTTAGTCTTCCTGCATAGTCCACTTGGGCCAAATCTGTCCTCATGATGACTTAATTATCTTTGTTTAACTCCAGAATGCACGTGTGGGACTCCAGTTTCTCACCCTCAAACTGAATCTGATCCTTAATCCTGATTCCACAATACCAAATCCAGAATAGCCTGGTTTCTCATTACAGCACTAATCTCTTCCTTCACCAGCAAAGCTACACCACCTCCTTTTATTTTCTGTCTCTCCTTCCGATATACTGAGTACCTTTGGATATTCAACTCCAAGACCTGGTCTCCTTGTAACCATGTCTCAGTAATCACCATCTAATCATACCCTTTTCTCTCTATTTGTGCTGTCAACATTAATTCTGTTCTGAATGTTTCGTGCACTTTGTAACAAATCTTTTAAATTTGCACTGTTATCAAATTTCCCTATTCTTGTCTCATTCCTTGGTTCAATATAACGTTGACACGTCTGTCTCTTCCTTTTATTTTCTGGTAATAATCCACCTCATCATTAACTGCACTCGTACCTTCACCTTTAACTTTGGTTATAGCCCCAGTTATGTGATTCGCCAGGACTCTGGTCCCAACATGATTCAGTTGAAGACCATCCCATTGGAACAGGTCCCTCCTTCCCGAGTACTAATGCAAACGTCCCATGAATTCAAACCCATTTGTCCCACACCAAATGTTGAGCCACGCATTTACCTATTTAATCTTATTGACCCTGTGCCAATTAGCTCATGACTCAGGTAGTAATCCGGAGATTAACTTTTTGATTCTACTTTTCAATTTAGCCCCTAGCTGCTCATGTTCCTTCAGCAGAACCTCTATCCTTGTTCTACCTATATCGTTGGTACCAAAGTGGACCACGACAACTGGATCTTTTCCCTCCCACTCCAAGTTCCTCTGCAGTCCAGATGAGATATCGCAAACCCGAGCACCAGGCAGGCAACTCAACCTTCGGGTCTTTTGATCCTGGTCATAGAGAACAGTGTCAATGCTCCTAACTATACCATACCCCAATTACAACATTTCTCTTCTCACTCCCCACTTGAATGGCTCCCTGTACCAGAGTGTGGTGGTCAGTTTGTTTATCCTTCCTGCAATCTCTGTTCCCACCCACACAGGGAGCAAGAATCTCGAACCTGTTGGACAATGACAAGGGCGGAGGCTCCGCAACCCGACCTCCTGGGTCACTCTACCTGCCACACTCATAGTCATACTCTTCTGTCATTTCACTGAGAGGCAGCAGAGTGTTCAAAACCATTACAGTCAAACGTAGACCATTAATCAAATCCCGAGATTTGCAATGTGGTCTTTTGCGGATTAAAAATCACCCTCAGCTGGCAGATTTCTAACATTTGCCAAATCAGAGATTTTAAGGAAGGGATCTTCCTTAAAAAATGATCTTCGAGCAACGAGGGAGATGGTTGGAGGGCAGCATGGAGTGAACTGAGGCAGCAGTGTTGAGGGAGGCGCGTAACCTGAATTTAGGGAGAATTGTTGCGAGTGTGGAGGAGGCAGGCAGACTGAATTGAGGGAGCAGTGTTGAGGTAAGGGAGGCTAGGAGACTGAATTGAGGGAGCAGTGTTGAGGTTGTGAGGGAGGCTGGGAGACTGGATTTGGGAGTAGTGTTGAGGGTGTCGACGACAATGGCAAAGTGAATTGAAGGAGCCGTGTTGAGGATGCAGAGGTTGGCAGACTGAATTGGGAGTAATGCTGAGGGAGGAGGCAGAATTGAGGGCAGTGCTGAGGGTGTGGAGGAGGCTGAATTGAGGGAGCAGTGCTGAGAGTGTGGAGGAGACTGAATTGAGGGCGTATTGCTGAGGGTGAGGGAGGCTGAATTGTGATGAGGGAGCAGTGCTGAAGGTGTGAAGGAGGCTGAATTGAACGAGCAGTGAAGAGGATGTGGAGGAGACTGAATTGAGGGAGCAGTGCCGAGGATGTGAGGGAGGCTGAATTGAGGCAGTAATGCGGAGGGTGTGGAGAAGGCTGAATTGAGGGGGAAGTGCTGAGGGAGGGAGCAGACAGAATTGAATGCAGTTATGAGGCTGTTGAGGAAGCTGAATTGAGGGAGTAGTGATGAGGGTGTGGAGGCTGCATTGAGGGAGCAGTGCTGAAGGTGTGAAGGAGGCTGAATTGAACGAGCAGTGAAGAGGATGTGGAGGAGGCTGAATTGAGGGAGCAGAGCTGATGGTGTGAGGGAGGCTGAATTGAAGGAGCAGACCTAACGGTGAGTTAGGCTAATTTGAGGGCTAGGTGCTGAGGGTGAGTGAGACTTAATTGAGGGAGCACAGCTTAAGGTGAGTGATGCTAAATTGAGGGAGCGCCGCTAAGGGTGTGAGTGAGGCCGAATTCTGGGAGCAGTCCTGGGGTTTCCCGACCCCAGCACCAGTGCTGTCTCCACCTCGTCCAAACTCCGATGGAGTTTTTTTTTGCAGGCGCAAAACCGGAAGTGTCCCCGGGAAGACGATTGAAGGACCGGAAGTGGGGTCGTTTTAATGCGTCGGGCCAGAGCTTTGTAGAGGAATGGTGAGTGAGAGCCGTGGATCGTTATTGTTGTTGCTACGGTGATGGTACTGGGCGGTGGTTGCTATAGGGCTAGATGGTGGTTGCCGTGGTGCTGGACTGGGCAGTGATTGCCATTATTATGGTGCTGGGCAATGGTTCCATGGCGCTGGGCTGGGTGTTGGTTGCCATGGTGCTGGTTGCCATGGTGCTGGGCAGGGTGTTGGTTGCCATGGTGCTGGGCAGGGTGTTGGTTGCCATGGTGCTGGGCAGGGTGTTGGTTGCCATGGTGCTGGGCAGGGTGTTGGTTGCCATGGTGCGGTGCTGGGTGATGGTTGTAATGGTGCGGTGCTGGGTGATGATTGCCATGCTGACCTCCCTCTCTCTCTGTTTCAGGCGCTGACCATCCACACAGACCTCGGGGACTTGAAGCTGGAATTGTTCAGTGAGAGGGCACCACGGAGCTGTGAGGTAGGACTGGTTAGTAATGGTTAGAGCTGGTTAATGATAGTGTTAATTATAACTTAATGCTGGTTACTGCTATTGACGCTGACTGGTGGTATCTATGGCCGGTTGGTGCTTGGCACAGGTTTGCTAACTTGCCTCTGTCCTGCTGTTAATCCTGCTCTGTTACCGTCAAGATCCTATTTCCAGGACTTTCCTCATTCCAATGCACAATAAGCAGTGTAGGTGGGTAAGAGACGAGCAGTGATAAATGGCTGTTTTGACAACACTGGGACATAGTATTAGTGAGGGCAGGTCTGTCACTGTATAACACTGGGGTACAATACTGGTGGGGCGGGTCTGTCACTGTAGACTTTCTGTTAGGTGAATTGGACATTCTGAATTCTTCCTGTGTACCCAAAGAGGTGTTGGAATGTGGCAACTTAGGGCTTTTCACTGTAACTTCATTGCAGAGTTAATGTAAGCCTACTTGTGACAATAACAATTATTATTATACTACTGTGGTCCAGTACTGGTGGGGACAGGTCTGTCACTGTATAACAGTTGGGTAGAGTACTGGTGGGGACATGTCTGTCTGTCTGTCTCTATAACACTGGGGTACAGTACTGGTAGGGCAGGTCTGTAACTGTATAACACTGATGTACTGCAGTTCCTCCTGTGCCCTTTGTCTCTTTAACGTTGTTTATCTTTCTGTTTCCCTATTATCTCTAGAATTTCTTGGCTCTGTGTGCTAGTGATTACTACAATGGCTGTCTATTTCATCGGAATATCAAAGGCTTCATTGTGCAGACTGGTGACCCGACAGGTAACTTCCCCACAATCGATGACCCTGGTTTCAGCCACTTTAGCCTCCAGATTTGGAATACACCACATCTCCTCTCTGCCTCCCTACCTCGCTTTCCACCTTTAGGACACTCCTTAAAACCTCCCTACTTTACAACTTCAATTCACTTCTAACCAAATGCTGTTGCAAGTTCTACTACTGTAAAGGTGTTATATAAATACAGATTATTGTTGTTATGTTAAAGATGCTATGTAAATGCAGATTGTTGTTTAAAAAGGCTGTATAAATGCAGATTGTTGGTTTGTTGTGGTAACTGTCTACCCTGTGACATTTCCCACAGGTAATGGCAAAGGAGGTTCCAGTATCTGGGGAAGGAGGTATGAAGATGAAATTAATGAACATCTTAAGGTGACTGAATATTTCATATTTAAAACATTTTTCTCATCAGAATGAAATTTCCTGTGACTCCCAATGAGATCAGAGTGTGACTCCCAGCAGTGTGACTCCCAGTGAGATCAGCGTGTGACTCCCAGTGGGATCAGCGTGTGACTCCCAGTGGGATCAGCGTGTGACTCCCAGTGAGATCAGCGTGTGACTCCCAGTGGGATCAGCGTGTGACTCCCAGTGGGATCAGCGTGTGACTCCCAGTAATGTGACTCCCAGTGGGATCAGCGTGTGACTCCCAGTAATGTGACTCCCAGTGGGATCAGCGTGTGACTCCCAGTAATGTGGCTCCCAGTGGGATCAGCGTGTGAATCCCAGTAATGTGACTCCCAGTGGGATCAGCGTGTGACTCCCAGTAATGTGGCTCCCAGTGGGATCAGCGTGTGAATCCCAGTAATGTGACTCCCAGTGGGATCAGCGTGTGACTCCCAGTAATGTGACTCCCAGTGGGATCAGCGTGTGACTCCCAGTAATGTGACTCCCAGTAATGTGATTCCCAGTGGGATCAGCGTGTGACTCCCAGTAATGTGACTCCCAGTGGGATCAGCGTGTGACTCCCAGTAATGTGACTCCCAGTGGGATCAGCGTGTGACTCCCAGTAATGTGACTCCCAGTGGGATCAGCGTGTGACTCCCAGTAATGTGACTCCCAGTGGGATCAGCGTGTGACTCCCAGTAATGTGACTCCCAGTGGGATCAGCGTGTGACTCCCAGTGGGATTAGTGTGCGACTACCAATGAAAGGCAACTTATTTTCTAAATGAAGAGAAACTTCAGAGTGCTTCAGTGCAGAGGGATCTGGGTGTTCTCGTGCATGAATCACAGAAAACTAGTATTCAGGTACAGCAGGTAATAAGGAAGGCAAATTGAATTGGCGTCTATGGCTAAAGGAATAAGAGTATAAAAGTAGGGAAGTGTTATTTGAACTGTACAGAGTACAGAGACCGCACCTGGAGTACTGTGTACAGTTTTGGTCAGGAAGAGGTTCACTAGGTTGATTCCAGAGATGAGGGCAGATGAAGACAGATTGAACAGTAGATACTCTCTTGAGTTTAGAAGAATGAGGGGAGATCAAATTGTGGTATATAAGATAATAAAAGGTATTAACAAAGTAGACAGAGAGCAGATGCTTCCTCTTTTGGGGCAATCTAGAACAAGATGTCATAGTTTTAGGATAAGGGGTAGCAGATTTAAATAGAGAAGAGAAAAAATTACTTCTCAAGGGTTGCAAATCTGTGGAATTCATTCCCCCAGAGTGTGGTGGATGCTGGGACAAGTGAATAAATTTGAGGAGATAGACAGATTTTAATTAGTAATGGTTTGAAGGGTTATGGAGAACGGGCAGGAAAGTGTAGTGGAGCATGTCAGGGCGGGGCTCCCGGTAGGGGGTTGGGGTCTGGACATAGCTTCGGGGGGGGGGGGGGGGGGGGGGGAAGAGATCCGGGCACAGCTCCCGGTGAATGCCAGTGAGGTCGATGATGCTGATTTGTGATTCAATTGATCCGCCTGTTCTGGTCTTTTTCAGCACAACGTCCGAGGGATTGTTTCCATGGCAAACAGTGGCCCCAACACCAATGGTTCTCAGTTCTTCTTCACATACGGGAAGCAGCCTCAGCTGGACATGAAGTACACAGTGTTTGGCAAGTAAGTTTGTTCATATGGCATCTTCCTGCAGGTGGTTGCCTCAGGGCTTCCTGACAGGGCAGCTTTTAGATCCTTGTCTGTTTTCCAGCTGCCCCCCAAACAATTGCCTTTACAGGGGAATGTGCAGAATAATAAAACAGCTGCAACAACAGAAGTAACTGTCTTCCACTCTCATCCACCTGATCTGTGGACTTTAATATAATTCATTGTAGATATTGGAATGAGTTCCTTTCTTTTTATTTGTCATGGAAACTGCTCATGTAAATGTGTCACATTGTAAATACTCTGTCGAGAGATGCTGCAGGACCATCACCTGGCAGACATGTGTAAGTACAGGGTGACACCTTTACATAAGCAGGGTTACACTGCACCTGTGACACTCTCCTACATCCAGTGACACCCATCTCCTTTATAATTGATCTGAGCATTTTCTAATGAGGTCTGTACCACCTTGTATCTTTACCACCCTGTTGAACACTGAGGGTGCAGCTGTACCCACTGGAACTGTCATTTAAGTCTTTCACACTTCCACCTCTCTGAGTTTGCAAATGAATCTGTGATTGGAAGAGGCTGTGTGTTCAGAGCAGCCCACAAGTGGATCACCTATTATTTGTGAACTGTAGATTGATATACATTTTGGGCTGATGGTGGCAGTTTCTTGTGCCATGACTGAGCTATGAATGTAGCTGTGTACACTGAGGAGCAGCTCAGAAGGGAGCTACTTTCACTGTTCATACCCGTTAGTCGTGCTCTCTGTGCAACAAAACCTGAACTTAACAAGAGGAGACTATTGAATACCTTGATCTTGTTCCATCATTCAATAATTGATCACTTACCTCCCTTTGTCCCATATTACTTAATACCTTTAGATAACAAAAATATATCAATCTCAGATTTCAAATTTACAATGTATCCAGCACCAATTGCTGTTTCTGGAAGAGAGTTCCAAACTTCTACCACCTAATTTTTTCTCTGAAATATCAGGCTCTAATTTATAGACCATGTCCTCTAGGCCATCACCTACCTTAATATGTAGGCAATTTGGATGAAATCATCCCTTACGTTACTAAATTCCAGAAATACAACCCTTGTTTGTGTAAACTCACCTCATGATCTCTCTCTCTCCCCAACCAGGGTAATCGATGGGCTAGAGACTCTCGATGAGCTGGAGAAGCTTCCAGTAAATGAGAAAACATTCCGACCGGTGACCGATGTCCGCATCAAAGATGTTGTTATTCACGCTAATCCGTTCGCACTCTGATCTCAGGTGTGGTCGTTGGACCACAGGCACCTGTGGGAGTGAGAGACAGAATGGAAGATCAGATTGTGAGGGGTGCCCTCTATGATCCACCTTTAGACCTCAATATTTCCCACTGCTCGATTGGAGAGGGCCCTTGGAAATCACATGGACCATCTCCCTTTCTTCCTTTCACTGATATTTTTATGCCTCTTCCTCTCTCCCTGATTCTCTGCCTTATTTCCGGTCTTCTCTCTCTCTTGTATACCCCACTATCTCTCTCCCCATTCTCACCACCTATCCCTAGCTCCCTTCTTTTTCTCTCTGTCTCTCTCTCCAATTTCTTTCAGCCTCTTACTTATCCTTGCCTTTATACTCCTTTTTCTCTCTGGGTTTCCCTCTCTCCCTCCCCCTCACTTTTTTTTTTATCTGTGCCTCTGTCATTCCCTCTTTATTACCCCCATCTCTTCCTCCCGCATTCTCTTTCTCTTCTTCCCCCACCCACCCTCTTTCCTCCCCACCCACATTCCCTCTCTCTTCCTCCCCACCCACCTTCCCCCTCTCTTCCTCCCCACCCACCTTCCCTCTCTCTTCCTCCCCACCCACCTTCCCCCTCTCTTCCTCCCCACCCACCTTCCCTCTCTCTTCCTCCCCACCCACCTTCCCTCTCTCTTCCTCCCCACCCACCTTCCCTCTCTCTTCCTCCTCACCCACCTTCCCTCTCTCTTCCTCCCCACCCACCTTCCCTCTCTCTTCCTCCCCACCCACCTTCCCTCTCTCTTCCTCCCCACCCACCTTCCCTCTCTCTTCCTCCCCACCCACCTTCCCTCTCTCTTCCTCCCCACCCACCTTCCCTCTCTCTTCCTTCCCTCTCTCTTCCTCCCCACCCACCTTCCCTCTCTCTCTCCTGCTGTCAGGTCATCCTGCCGCTGGATCTGATGCTTTGTCATTGCTTTGGGGAACTGCCTCCTGGGGAGGGGGTCTGTCACTGCACTGGATGATATTGTTAGTAACTGGGGCATCAGTTATTGATGTGTCTCATACAAGGCATTCAGTGGGTGCTTAAAGAAACTGGGGTGATTTATGGAATTCATATAGTTGGACATATTTGAGAATATTTTTATATGCAAGGTGAAATAAAAAGCTTAATTTCTGAGTGTTTTATCAGTTGATGTAGGTATAAACACTGCTGCTGGGGATGGGATTCTCAATGGGTTCAGGATTGTTGTCATCTTATGCTTTCAGTCTTGGCTGTGAGCCGACAGAGTGTCCTGGATATACTCCAGCTACAAACAAATAATAGTTTGCAAGATCAGACATTGTTAGTGTGATGTGATCCTAATGCCCTGACACTTGTCCCCAGACAGGCTCAGTTCAAAGTTGAATTGCGACAGACATCGCAAGCTTCACTGTCCTCGCTTGTTCCCAATTTAATTAATATTAAATATTCTTTCGACCAGCTTGAACTTGTGGCTGTGATTAATCAACAGTAATGTTCCAGAAGAATGCTTTTCACCCACTCACTAGTCTCTGTACAATCAGCTGTCGAGAATGTCTATGCTAAGGGGCAGCACGGTAGCATTGTGGATAGCACAATTGCTTCACAGCTCCAGGGTCCCAGGTTCGATTCCCGGCTTGGGTCACTGTCTGTGCGGAGTTTGCACTTTCTCCCCGTGTGTGCGTGGGTTTCCTCCGGGTGCTCCGGTTTCCTCCCACAGTCCAAAGATGTGCAGGTTAGGTGGATTGGTCATGATAAATTGCCCTTAGTGTCCAAAATTGTCCTTAATGTTGGGTGGGGTTACTGGGTTATGGGGATAGGGTGGAGTTGTTGACCTCGGGTAGGGTGCTCTTTCCAAGAGCCGGTGCAGACTTGATGGGCCGAGTGGCCTCCTACTGCACTGTAAATTCTATGAAAAAAAAAATTCTATGCTGTGGAATGCTGCTCACTAAATAAAGCAGGTCAGGAACAAGGCCTGGGGGTAGTACTCAATGTTAAAGGTTCACGCGCTGTGTGGGACAGAAACAGGGTAAAGAACCAGGGCTTTAGGTTATGTTGGTAGGACCACTGATGACAGCACGGTAGCATTGTGGCTTCATAGCGCCAGGGTCCCAGGTTCGATTCCCTGCTGGGTCACTGTCTGTGCGGACGGTCTGCACGTTCTCCCCGTGTCTGTGTGTGTTTCCTCCGGGTGCTCCGGTTTCCTCCCACAGTCCAAAGACGTGCAGGTTAAGTGGATTGGCCATGCTAAATTGCCCTTAGTGTCCAAAAATGTTAGAAGCTGGTATTGGGTTATGGGAATAGGGTTGAAGTGAGGGCTTAAATAGGTCAGTGCAGACTTGATGGGCTGAATGGCCTCTTTCTGAACTGTATGTTCTATGACAAATACTTCACTTGGGCTTTGGAGTAACTATGACCAGTTTTGGATCCTGCAACTAAATGAAGGATATTGAGACATTGGAGACGGTGCAGAAGAGTAACAGGATGGGACCAAATCTTTAAGCTCTTAGTTATTGTAACGATCCTTTTTAAAAAATATATTTTTATTACAAAAAGTTTTTCAATGTTACAAAATAACACCACAATAGCCATCAAATATATATACAGATACAGTACAAAAATAAGACATTCCAACCACTGTCAACCCTACTAACCCTGAATCCCTATAACTCCTAACAAAGAAAACCCCAACTAATACCTAATACCCCCCACAGCTGACAGTGAAAAAGAAAATGAATGGCTACTATCTTGAGTAGAACCTGTCTACCGCTCCTCCCATGGTGCACTTAACCTTTTCAAGTTGTAGGAAATCAATTAGATCACACAGCCACATCGAGGCGCAGGGTGGAATGGGAGAACTCCATCCCAGCAGAACTTGCCTCCCGGCTATCAACAAGGAGAAAATGAGGACATCCGCCTTCACCTGTCTGCAACACCGGCAACTCCAAGACCTCGAAAATAGCGGACAAGGCTCCAGTTTGATACCAAGAATCCCTGACATGGTGTTATAAAAGGAGACCCAAAAGCCTACAAGTTTCGGACAGGACCAGAACCTATGGGTATGATTCGCCGGACCCCGAGAACACCTAACACACCTGTTTTCCACCCCGAGGAAAAAAATCACTCAGCCTAGTCCTAGTCCCATGAGCCCTGAGCACCACCTTAAACTGAATCAAGCTTGAGCCTAGCACAGGAGGTTGAGTTGACCCTGTGTCGAGACTCACTCCACACCCCTCCCTCAAAAACCGGACCCAGGTCCTCCTCACCTCCTCCAGCGGCGCTTGCTCCTCAGAGTAGAGCTGACCGTAGGTATCTGAAATCTTACTCTTACCCACTTCAGCCAAAGATAGAATCCTAGTTATAAGAGAGGGCGAAGGTGTTAAAGGAAGTGACAAGATCTCCTTACGTAGGAAATCGCACCCTTTGAGATACCTAAACAAATTAGACCTCGGGAGTTGGAATTTATCCACCAGCTCCTCATCCAACAAACATATGCCTAAACCTCTTCAGCCCCTCCCTTCTCCAGGACCCACACTGCCGAGTCCAAATCCACTGGCACAAAGCGGTGACTCCCACAGAAAGGGGCTGACAACAACATAGAGCTAAGCCTAAAATGCTTCCTGAATTGTCTCCACTCAGCGTTGCCACCACCACCGGGCTTGAGGTAGATTTCGCAGGAGAAAACAGAAACAAAGCAGTCATCAATGCCCGCAAACTAGAACATGACAAGAGCCCAACTCCATCTGCCCCCATATGGAATTTGGATCCTTAAACCACCCCAGCACCTTTTCAATATTGGCTGCCCAATAACAAAATAACAAATTACTAAGCCCCCTGACTCTCTCTCCAGAATGCCCGACAATTCCTCAGGGTCTCAGTCAGCCAAATGAGACAAATAATCAACTTATCGATTCTAGCAAAGAATGATTTGTGAAGAAAGGGTGACATTGGAAAAGAAACAAAAATTTTGGAAGGACGTTTATTTTTGCCGTCTGAACCCTCGTGGAGGGGGAGGTTATCCCTCCTCTACAAATTGGCTCTAACCCCACTCACCAACCTACCATAGTTAAGTTTATGAAACGAGGCCCAGTTGTGGGCCATCCGGATTCCCTGATAATGAAAGCTAGATCAGGCTAAGCGAAAAAGCAACAACCCCAAATCGATTCCTCTCCCTGGGGGCTCACTGGAAAATAGCCGACAGTTGCCAACCCTTAAGAAAACACATCTGTTCCACCGATATCACCCCTGGAAGGCACGGGTCCAGCCCCAAGGCCAACGCTATAGCAACAAAATTGGCCGATACCACCCACACTCTGTAGGGTTCTTATCCTTCTTCAGAATCAAGGAGATGGGTGCCTGCATCAGTGTAGCTGGTAAAACCCACCTGGGCCAAGGAATTGTTAAACATGTCCAATATTACACAAATTTCTTATAAATTTCAATAGGAAACCCATCCAATCTTTACCTGGTCGCATTGAACCAATACACTTCATCACCTCCTCAAGACCCAATGAGGGCCCAACTCCTCCCTGGTCTCCATCTCTGGAAACGACAGCCCTTCCAAAAATTGCATCATGGGTAACTTCTCCTCCCGAGACTCCAAACTGTACAGTCTTCGATAAAACTCTTCAAATACACATTAACCTGTGTCCAGTGCAGATGGAGGCCATTCGGTCTATCGAGTGTTCCGACCCTCTGAAAGAGCACCCTAACTAGGCCCACTCTCCACCCTATCCCCATAAACCCACCTAACCTGCACAAATTTGGACTGCGGGAGGAAACCAGAGCATGCGGAGGAAACCCACGCAGACTCGGGGATGAAATAAACTTCACACAGTCACCCAAGACCAGAATTGAACCTGGGTCTCTGGCGCTGTGAGGCAGCAGTGCTAATCACTGTGCCTCCTCCGCAATGGGTGGAGACCAACCTGCCACTGAGTCCCACACCTGAATAATCTCCCAGGAGGATGCCTGCTTCCTCAGCTGATGTGCTAAAGGATGATTGGCCTTCTCCCCATGTTCATAAAAAGTCCCCCTCGAACATGGCAGCTGGCCCACTGCCTTACCCATTGAGAGTAGCTCAAATTCTGTCTACAATTTCTTCCTAGACGTCAGCAACTCCGGTATAGGGGCAATCGATCTAGCTCTAGGATGGAGTCCCTCATCTTCTTCCACTCCACTCCCCCAGATCTATCCCTATGTCAGTCATTTTGAAAGTCAGGGTCGTGACCCGCGGGCAATGTTGCAAGGGGCCTTCGGTCCCAGAGTTCCCAATTGTCAGAAGTGCTCAACGGCGACAACTGGCTTTCAAAAATGCGAGCCGCAATCCCGCGCATGCATACCCCTTCAGCAGTGCATAGGCCCGGAGCCCAGCAGGGCAGACTGCTTCCTCCTGACATCAGCCGATGACCCAGGAGCAGATTCCTTTTCAAAGTCAATGGAGCGGCAGGGAGCAAGTACACTGACGTCATGCGCTGTGGGCACGAGAGAGATTCCTCCATTTTGTAGATTTCAGCAGTGCTGGTGTGAGCTCGAGGGCCTCTGGTGAACAACCCATTAAGAAGAAGCTGAAATCAGGAACAAAGCAGCACAAAAGTTTTATTAAATTCCAATTAAGGGGCAATGTAGCGTGCCCCCCCTGCACATCTATGGATTGTGAGAGTGAGACTCACGCAGACAAGGGAGATTGTGCAAATTCCACTTGGACAATGACACGGGTCCGTGATCGATCACGGGTCCTCAGCGGCATGAGGCAGCAGTGCTAACCACTGCACCATCGTGCCGCCCAGACAAGTTTTCTTGAGGTATTGGTTTATTAATTGTGCCAATGCAAATCAGGATGCAAAGCCAACGTATGTTATATGCAGGGAAGCGGTGGCAAATGAAAGTTTAAAACCATCAAAACTTCAAAGGCATGGCGAGTTCGAGAACAAACTTGATTTTTTTTCAACGGATACAGTGAAAACTTATATCATCAGCTGATGTCCTTAGCAAAAATGTAACATTGAACGACAAAGCAAGTGAGATTATGAGGACCGAGCAGGCTCACCTATTGCATTAAATGTAAGTGGAAATGGTGGGTCGTGACGTTTGGGTGGCTAGGATCGCGAAGGTCGGCAGGCGTGGGTCTCGAAGGTTGGCCGGCGTGGGTCGCGAATGATGGCCTGTTGGTTAAAATGGGTCCCAGGCTCTATGTGACTGAAAAGAAATTATCTCCGAGAGGACAAGTAAGGGCAGGAGAACCAATGGAAGGGGGGCTAGGGAAGGTGGCACTGTCTATGTAAACCACGTTGGGCTGGGTTGTTGGTTATATTGTTTTGTTCTTAAGGGGCATCTAGACGAATATATGAATAGGGTGGGAATGGAAGGATCCTGACTCCGTAAGGTTTTAGTTTAGGCAGGTACCCTGGTCGGCGAGGCTTGGACGGCTGAAGGGCCTGTTCCTGTGCTGTATTGTTCTTTGTTTTTTGTTCTCTCCTCTCCAAAATTCTTGAATCTGTTGTTGCCTCCCAAATCTGTTCCTATCTTTCCCAGAATTCCATGTTTGAATCCCTCTTTGTTCTTTATTCTTGTTGAAATCTGATGTTTAAAATTGTTAAAATCACAAATGCCTCAATAAAATATTTTCTAAAAAAAAATTATCTCTCCCCTGATGACCACCTTAACATAGGAAGGGGAGACAGTCACTCTTGTTGAACCTAATGTTCTCCCCAATGGCGGAGGATATGCGCTCACAAAATCTTTTATTTGACAACAGCTTCGTGTCCAGTCTCCATGGCAGTTATTGAAAGGCTCAAAAACTAAATCCACAAAATGTGGAGAATGGTTTGAGATGACAATTGTCAAGTGCCCTGCCTTCACTCCAGGCAGAAGAGACCTACCCAGCACAAAAAGGTCTATTGAGAATAGGCTCGATGTACATGGGAGAAGAACAAAAAATCTCTATCTCTCAGATGTAAGGGTGGCACGGTGGCACAAAGGTTAGCACTGCTGCCTCACGGCACCAAGGACCCGGGTTCGATCCCGGCCCCAGGTCACTGACCATGTGGAGTTTGCATTCTCCACATGTCTGCGTGGGTCTCACCCCCACAACCCAAAGATGTGCAAGGTAGGTGAATTGGCCATGATAAATTGTACCTTAATTGGAAAAAAGAATTTATTTTAAAAAATCTCTTGGATGTAAAAACCGTCACTGTTTTTCTCTCTCTCTCTCTCTCTCTCTCTCTCTCTCTCTCACTCTCTCTCTCACTCTCCCCCCCCCCCCCCCACAACCCCTCCATCTGCTCCGTAAAAGCCATCAATGCTTTAGCCAGACCTGAAGGAATCAAAAGCATACATTAGTCCAATGTAGGATCTGAAACACAAAGTTTCCACCCAAAATTAGCTGATGTTAATCCAAATCAGGAATGGAGGCCGGTAATTTTTTAATATAAACTGCATCATCCCAATTCAGAACATACACATTCACTGGGACCACCGAGGTGCCCGCAAAAGACCCGTCAAAGACCCACTGATAATCACGTGTCTTCCATTCAGATCTGGCAAGATGTTAACGGCCGAGAAAGAACCCCTTTTATTTATCTATGGCCCCCGGGCCCTACCATCGAATCCCGAGTCGAATACCTGTCCCATCCAACCTTTACAGTGGTTAGCACTGTTGCTTCACAGCTCCACGGTCCCAGGTTCAATTCCCGGCTTGGGACACTGTCAGAGATTTATTATTCTCAGCCAACATTGCCATCTCAGCCTCCAAAGAGACAATCCGATCGCTCTGCGGCGAAAGAACCGACTCCACACCTTGCAACACTGTGCCATGTGCCTTTCCGTTCGCCACTTGCAATGACTTAGGCCAGGCCTTTGAGATTAGCCAATTAGATAACGAGTTCCCTGATTAGTGGCCCAATCAGGGAACCCCTTTCTGTGTATATAACCGGGAGTGTTAGATCCTCTGCACTCCTGGTGTTGACAGCAGACTGAATGGTCATGGTTGTTCAGCTGTTGGTTTGTAAACACGGGTGAAAACGTATGTGTCAGAAATTGTGCGAATGGCCATACATGGATAGCAGGAACAGTCAAGGCCAGGACAGGACCTGTGTCGTATGAGATACGTGTGAGAAAACATATAATAAAGAAACACCTGGACCAGGAGTGGGCCTCCGATTAATTTCATCCTCCGGAGCTGACTCAGACCAGCATACTGAGGACCGTGGAGAGTCCTCCCTGACAAACTATTCACGCCAGTCTGACACAACTGGTGAGGACATTGGACTCGGATATGGACACCATTGATGATGTCGCAGCTCTACCCCTGCCGCCGGAGGAAATGGGCAAACCGCCCCTCAGGCACTCACATCGGAAAAGCCGGGCACCTAGCTGTTATACCCCCCTATGTCAGAGGCCAAAGTGGAAAAGCAGGACCCGGCGCAAAATCGAAGCAGGAGACCCATGAGTCACAAGGACCATGGGGGTTCCTCGAACTTTGGGGGGGGGGGGGGGAGGGGTGTAATGACTTAGGTCAGGCCTTTGAGATTGGCCAATTAGAATACGAGTTCCCTGATTAGTGGCCCAATCAGGGAACCCCTTCCTGTGCATATAACAGGGAGTGTCAGATCCTCGGCACTCCTGGTGTAGACAGCAGACTGCATGGTCATGTTTGTTCAGCTATTGAGTTTGTAAATAAAAGGAATTCTGGTGACGGGACTTCTGCATCTGTGGACTTATTACACCGCTGTGACTGGGCCAATATTTATTCTCAATCAACATCACTACAGCAAATGACCTGGTCATTATGGCATTGCTGGAATCTTGCTGCATATAGATTGGTTGCCATATTTCCTTACTTCGGCACTGATTACATGTCAATTGACTGTAAAGTGTATGGGGCATCCTGAGTTCCATTGAAAGATTCAGGGTGGTGATCTAGTCTGCTTGTTGTTGCGTTCTCATCAATATGCAGCGCAGTTTTTTTAAAAAATCGATTGCACCCATATCACAGGAGATGGAATATCCCCAGCCTCTTTCAGAAATGGGCTATAAATAAAGCAGAACCATTGGAGGAAGGGACGAATGTGCACTCCGGGTTCTTTCTCTCACTTCAATCAGCAGACTCCATGAACCACCTCTAGATTTTTTAATTATTTCCTCACACTGACATTTATTTATCTTGTTCAGTCAGGTCTTATTTTTGGAATCTATTGAAAGTAACTTTATTCCTTGTTTGGGAGCTGCATAGAATAAGATAATGGTGGATTTGCCCATAATGCAAGTTAGGAATGGAATGCACCATCAACAACAACGTACAGTTATATAGCACCCCTAAAGAAATAAAATGTCCCAAGGCATTTCACAAGAGAATTATCAAATAAAATTTGACACTGGGGGAGCCCCACAAGGCACTAAGGGCCTGGGGCAGGATGAACAGCAGGTTCTAACAACACAGGTAGAAAGAGGGAGGAAGTCCTGAAAGCTGGTTTTAGCGAGCTAGGTAAGACAATAAAAAATAGGACCTCAAAGATATTAATCTTCGGATTACTGCAGTGCCACATGTTCGTGCACATAGGAAATAGAAGGTTAGAGGTGATAAATTTGGGCAGCACGGTAGCATTGTGGATAGCACAAATGCTTCACAGCTCCAGGGTCCCAGGTTCGATTCCGGCTTGGGTCACTGTCTGAGCAGAGTCTGCACATCCTCCTCGTGTGTGCGTGGGTTTCCTCCGGGTGCTCCGGTTTCCTCCCACAGTCCAAAGATGTGCAGGGTAGGTGGATTGGCTATGATAAATTGCCCATAGTGTCCAAAATTGGCCTTAGTGTTGGGTGGGGTTACTGGGTTATGGGGATAGGGTGGAGGTGTTGACCTTGGGTAGGGTGCTCTTTCCAAGAGCCGGTGCAGACTCGATGGGCCGAATGGCCTCCTTCTGCACTATAAATTCTATGAATACGAGGCTGGGGAGATGTGTAGGAGGGATGGATTCAGATTCTGGGGGCTTTGGAAATGGTTCTGGGGAAGATGAGATCCGTATAAGCACCTCAATGGGGCCAGGAACATAATTACTGGGAGGTTTGCGCCTGCTGTTGGGGTAAGTTTGAAGCAGATGGCAGGGGGATGAGAACCTGAGGACAGACCCGGATGGTGCAAAATCAGAGATGGTGTTGGAAGGCAGAAAATCAGTGAGTGAATCTGGAAGGCAGGGAAACAAAAGTAAGTGAATAAAAGAGTCTGGCAGTGCTCAAGGTGAATATCCTTCAATGTAACGAGTATCGTAAATAAAGCAGTCAAGCCGAGGGCACAGATTGAAACAGGGTAATATGATATAACTATTGCAGAAACATGGTTCAAGGAGGCACATGGATGGCATCTCAGCTTTCCTGGTGACAGGGTTTTCAGATGAGATAGGTAAATAAAAAGGGAGCGGTGTGGACATTTTGCTTAGAGAAGCAATGACATTTGTGAGGAGGGATGCTACGTTTGAAGGATTATCAATTGAGAGTATATGGTTTGAGTTTAGGAACATAAAAATGGGCAGTCACATCACTGGGATTGAATGATAGACTCCCAAATAGTCAGAGGGAGATAGAAGAGCAAATATGTACACAAACCTCGGAGAAGTGCAAAAACAAAGAGCAGTAATAGTCGGGGATTTTAACTATCCATTATTAACAGGGCTAGTTTTAATGTGAAAGGAATGGAGGGAACAGAATAATTAAGGTGCATTCAGGAGAAATTTCTCTTTTTTGAATTTTAGAGTACCCAATTATTTATTTCCAATTAGGTTAGGTGGTTAGGTTAGGGTTAGGTGGATTGGCCATGCTAAATTGCCCGTAGTGTCCTAATAAAAGTAAGGTTAAGGGGGGGGGGGTTGTTGGGTTACGGGTATAGGGTGGATACGTGGGTTTGAGTAGGGTGATCATGGCTCGGCACAACATTGAGGGCCGAAGGGCCTGTTCTGTGCTGTACTGTTCTATGTTCTAATTAAGGGACAATTTAGTGTGGCCAATCCACCTAACCTGCACATCTTTGGGTTGTGGGAGTGAAACCCACACAGACATGGGGAGATGTGAAAACTCCACACGGACAGTGACCTGGAGCAGGGATCGAACCGGGGTCCTCAGCGCTGTAGGCAGCAGTGCTAACCATTGCACTGCCACGCCGCCCTCAGGAGAACTTTTTTGGCCAGTCGGTAGCAAGTCCAACAAGAGAGGGTGTGGTTTTGGACTTAGTTTTAGGAAATGAAGCTGGGCAGGTGGACGGAATGAAGATTTTGGTAATAATGATTATAATTCAGTTAATTTTAACATAATTATGGAAAAGGGGAAAGATAAAACAGGAATTTGAAGCAAAGCCGATTTTACTAAGCTGAGGAAAGATTTAGCAGAAGTGAACTGGAAACAACTGGGGGATGGGAACCTAAATTGTAGTCCCAGTGTACAGGATGTTGAGAGTAGTGAGGTCAGGGATAGGGTTAAAAGTTCGAAAGAGGGCACCGGCAAACAAGACGCTGGTTTGAAGTGTGTCTACTTCAACGCCAGGAGCATCCGGAATAAGGTGGGTGAGCTTGCAGCATGGGTTGGTACCTGGGATCTCGATGTTGTGGCAATTTCGGAGACATGGGTAGAGCAGGGACAGGAATGGTTGTTGCAGGTTCCAGGATTTAGATGTTTCTGTAAGAACAGAGAAGATGGTAAAAGAGGGGGGGGGTGTGGCATTGTTAATCAAGGGAAGTATTACGTCGGTAGAAAGGACGTTTGAGGACTCGTCTACTGAGGTAGTATGGGCCGAGGCTAGGAACAGGAGAGGAGAGGTCTATAGACCTCCGAATAGTTCCAGAGGTGTAGAGGAAAGGATTGCAAAGATGATTCTCGACAGGAGCGAGAGTAACAGGGTAGTTGTTATGGGGGACTTTAACTTTCCAAATATTGACTGGAAATACTATAGTTCGAGTACTATAGATGGGTCAGTTTTTGTGCAGTGTGTGCAGGAGGGTTTTCTGACACAGTATGTAGACAGGCCAACAAGGGACGAGGCCACATTGGATTTGGTACTGGGTAATGAACCCGGCCAGGTGTTAGATTTAGATGTAGGTGAGCACTTTGGTGATAGTGATCACAACTCGGTTATGTTTACTTTAGCAATGGGCAGGGATAGGTATATACCGCAAGGCAAGAATTATAGCTGGGGGAAAGGCAATTATGATGCTATTCGGCAAGATTTAGGATGTATAGGATGGGGAAGGAAACTGCAGGGGATGGGTACAATCGAAATGTGGAGCTTTTTCAAGGAACAGCTACTGCGTGTCCTTGATAAGTATGTACCTGTCAGGCAGGGAGGAAGTTGTCGAGCAAGGAAACCGTGGTTTACTAAGGAAGTTGAAGCACTTGTCAAGAGAAAGAAGAAGGCTTATGTTAGGATGAGACATGAAGGCTCAGTTAGGGCACTTGAGAGTT
Organism: Scyliorhinus canicula; assembly: GCF_902713615.1. Lineage (NCBI taxonomy): Eukaryota > Metazoa > Chordata > Chondrichthyes > Carcharhiniformes > Scyliorhinidae > Scyliorhinus > Scyliorhinus canicula. Next base: position 15,574,389 of record NC_052166.1, on the reverse strand, counting down.
ACAAGTTAGCCAGGAAGGACCCAAAGGGAGAATTAAGATGAGCGAGGAGAGGACACTAAAAGTCGTTGGCGGATAGGATCACGGAAAACCCTAAGGCTTTCTATAGGTATATCAGGAACAAAAGAATGACTAGAGTAAGATTAGGGCCAATCAAGGATAGTAGTGGAAAGTTGTGTGTGGAATCAGAGGAGATAGGGGAAACGTTAAATGGATATTTTTCATCAGTGTTTACACTGGAGAAAAACAATGTTGTCGAGGAGAATACTCAGGTACAGTCGACCAGGCTAGATGGAATTGAGGTTCAAAAGGAGGAGGTTTTATCAATTTTGGAAAATGTCAAAATAGGTAAGTCCCCTGGGCCAGATGGGATTTATCCTAGGATTCTCTGGGAAGCCAGGGAGGAGATTGCAGAGCCTTTGTCCTTGATCTTTATGTTGTCTTTGTCGACAAGAATTGTGCCGGAAGACTGGAGGATAGCAAATGTCCCCTTGTTCAAGAAGGGGAGTAGAGACAACCCTGATAATTATAGACCTGTGAGCCTTACTTCAGTTGTGGGTAAAATGTTGGAAAAGGTTATAAAAGATAGGGTTTATAATCATCTTGAAAAGAACAAGTTGATTAGCGATAGTCAACATGGTTTTGTGAAGGGTAGGTCATGTCTCACAAACCTTATTGAGTTTTTTGAGAAGGTGACCAAACAGGTGGATGAGGGTAAAGCGGTTGATGTGGTGTATATGGATTTCAGTAAGGCGTTTGATAAGGTTCCCCACGGTAGGCTATTGCAGAAAGTAAGGAAGTATGGGATTGAAGGTGATTTAGCGGTTTGGATCAGTAATTGGCTAGCTGAAAGAAGACAGAGGGTGGTGGTTGATGGCAAATGTTCATCCTGGAGTTCAGTTACTAGTGGTGTACCGCAAGGATCTGTTTTGGGGCCACTGCTGTTTGTCATTTTTATAAATGACCTGGAAGAGGGTGTAGAAGGATGGGTTAGTAAATTTGCAGATGACACGAAGGTCGGTGGAGTTGTGGATAGGGCTGAAGGATGTTATAGGATACAGAGGGACATAGATAAGCTGCAGAGCTGGGCTGAGAGGTGGCAGATGGAGTTTAATGCGGAAAAGTGTGGGTGGTTCACTTTGGAAGGAGTAACAGGAATGCAGAGTACTGAGCTAATGGCAAGATTCTTGGTAGTGTAGATGAACAGAGAGATCTCGGCATCCAGGTACATAAATCCCTGAAAGTTGCCACCCAGGTTAATAGGGCTGTTAAGAAGGCATATGGTGTGCTAGCCTTTATCAGTAGGGGGATTGAGTTTCGGAGCCACAAGGTCATGCTGCAGCTGTACATAACTCTGGTGTGGCCGCTCCTGGAGTACTGCGTGCAGTTCTGGTCACCACATTATAGGAAGGATGTGGAAGCTTTGGAAAGGGTTCAGAGGAGATTTACTAGGATGTTACCTGGTATGGAGGGAAGGTCGTACGAGGAAAGGCTCAGGGAATTGAGGTTGTTTTCGTTAGAGAGGAGAAGGCTGAGAGGTGACTTAATAGAGACATATAAGATAGTCAGAGGGTTAGATAGGGTGGACAGTGAGAGTCTTTTTCCTCGGATGGTGATGACCAACACGAGGGGACATAGCTTTAAATTGAGGGGTGGTAGATATAGGACAGATGTCAGAGGCAGTTTCTTTACTCAGAGAGTAGATCATAGATCATAGAACAGTACAGCACAGAACAGGCCCTTCGGCCCTCGATGTTGTGCCGAGCAATGATCACCCTACGTAAACGCACGTAACCCGTATACCCGTAACCCAACAATCCCCCCATTAACCTTACACTACGGGAAATTTTAGCATGGCCAATCCACCTAACCCGCACATCTTTGGACTGTGGGAGGAAACCGGAGCACCCGGAGGAAACCCACGCACACACGGGGAGGACGTGCAGACTCCAGACAGACAGTGACCCAGCCGGGAATCGAACCTGGGACCCTGGAGCTGTGAAGCATTGATGCTAACCACCATGCTACCGTGAGGCCCCAAAGTAGTAGTAGGGGTGTGGAACGCCCTGCCTGCAACAGTAGTAGACTCGCCAACTTTAAGGGCATTTAAGTGGTCACTGGATAGACATAAGGATGAAAATGGAATAGTGTAGGTCAGATAGGCTTCAGATGGTTTCACAGGTCGGCGCAACATCTAGGGCCGAAGGGCCCGTACTGCGCTGTAATGTTCTATGTTCTATAACTACTTGAAGTTAAATCAGTGTCAAAGCAGTGAGAGGTATTGAAGGAAACCAGCTATTTCTGATGGGTAAAAGGATAATTGATTTAGCCATTTTGATGTAAATACTAAAGCCCAGTTTAAAATTCATTTTTAAAATGGATCCCATCATAACCCCAGATTACAAAAGCGTATAGCTTGCAATAATAAAAGCATGGATTTGAAACATTTGCAGTCTAACTAGAAGCAAATGAAACAATTCTACTGAAGGTCAAAATGAGCACCATAGTTAACATGAATCTACCATTGTTCAAAATGTGAATCGTATAGCAGTCAGCAAATACTAGACCTGATAATAAGTGTAAGTTACATTCTAACACACAGAAAACACCCAAAGATGCAACATAGTCATATCTATGTTGCACGTTGATTCACAACTAACCATCAAATCAAATGCATTTGAGACTCATCCAAGTCAATCAGCACATTTCATGGGTAGGAACAGATGGATTCAGATTGATAACATTTTCCTTAAAGATAGAGGTCCGGGCAGCCATTTTCCATTCTGGAATCACTCTATACAATTTATCTAACTACTCGCTATCCTTATTTCGTATTTCCATATTTCTATTCTAACTCTTAAGTCCGCGCAAGCTGTTTGCTTTGAGCAAGACACCATTACTGTATTTTTAAAGTTCAATTTGTTTGTACACCACTAAGTTTAATTATATCTCTTAAAGTCTTCTGCTGGCAGGGGCTTTACTGAGAATATTTGATTTGTAACCACAAGAAGATTTCAAACTTAATTATAATCAATAGACACAATAAAGATTTCATTTCGCACCCAAGATGTGTAGCTTAAATTTCTACTTTGTTAAGTGTACACGAGACTACACTTAACCATGGGTAGATTTCATCAGGTATTCATAGGGGAGAATTAAGAGGTTCAGAGTAAACATGTTCCTGTTATGGTGACCACAAAAGACCCAGAGGATCCATGGGCTTTGAGGAATACAAATTCCCCTATTGAGAGGGCGGAGATGCATGGTGGAAGTTTAAAACCTTCAGTTCTGACCTGGACCAGCATTTCCATAGGACCCCGGGCTGGCACGCAGTGTTGCCTGCCGTGACTGCAGCCCTTTTTGTTACTTTAATAAAGGAGTTATCATTGGAAGTCTGCTTTGGAAACATTACAAAGAATACAGCACAGGAACAGGCCTTTGGCCCTCCAAGCCTGCACCGATCATGTATTCTATCTAGACCAACCGCCAGTACCCTTCTATACCCCGTTAGTTCATGGGCCTATCCAGATAAGCCTTAAAGGTCGCTAACGTATCTGCCTCAACCACCTCACTTGGCAGTGCATTCCAGGCCACCACCATCCTCTATCTAAAAAACCTCCCCTGCACATCTCCACTGAACCTTTCCCCCACACCTTGAACCTGTGCCCGCCTGTAATTGTCATTTCCGCCCTAGAAAAAAACCTGCAATTGTTCACCCTATCTATACCCCTAATAATTTGTAAATTTCTATCAGATCACCCCTCAGCCTCCATCCCTCTAGGGAGAACAATCCCAGTTTATTCAATCTCTCCTCATTACTAATACCCTCCATACCATGCAACATCCTGGTAAACCTTTTCTGTACTCTCTCCAAAGCCTCCACGTCCTTCTGGTAGTGCGGTGACCAGAATTGGACACAGTATTCCAAATGTGGCCAACGTTCTATATAACTGTAACGTAATGTTTGAGCTTTTATACTCGATACCCCATCCTATGAAGGCAAGCATGCCATATGCTTTCTTCACCACCATTTCCACCTGTGCCATCACTTTTCAGGATCTGTGGACCTGCACACCCAGATCTCTGTGTCACTATGCTCCTGATGGTTCTGCCATTTATTTTATAGCTCCCATCTGAATTGGCTCTACCAAAATGCATCACCTCGCATTTGTCTGGGTTAAATTCCATCTGTCATTTTTCTGCCCAATTTTGCAGCCTGTCTATATCCTGTTGTATTCTCTGACAATCTTCATCACTATCCGCAACTCCTGCAATCTTGGATTCATCCGCAAAATTGCAAATCAGACCCGCTACGTTTTCTTCCATGTCATTTATATATATATTATAAAGAGCAGAGGTCCCAGAACTGATCCCTGCGGAACACCACTAGGTACAGACATCCATTCGGAAAATCATCCTTCCACTGCTACCTTCTGTCTTCGATGGCCAAGTTCTGGATCCACCCAGCTAGTTCACTCCTGACCCCATGTGATCTAATCTTTCACACCAGCCTGCCATGAAGGACCTCATGGTGCTTTACTAAAGTTCATGTAGACAATATCCACAGCCCTTCCCTTATCAATCATTTTTGTCACCTCCTCAAAAAATTCAATCAAATTACTGAGACATGACCTCCCTCATACAAAACCATGCTGTCTATCGCTAATCAGACCATTCACTTCCAAATGTTCATAGATTCTATCTGAGAATTTTTTCCAACAATTTCACTATCACTGACGCCAAGCTCACTGGCCTATAATTACCCAGATTATCCTTGCAACCCTTCTTAAATAACGATACAACATTGGCTATCCTCAAATCCTCTGGGATCTCACCTGTGGCCAATGAGGACACAAAGATTTCTGTCAGAGGCCCAGCAATTTAATCTCTTGCCTCCCTCAGTAATCTGAGATAGATGCCATCTGGCCCTGGGGATTTGTCTACCTTAATGCTTTTTAAGACACCTAACACTTCCTCCCTCGTAATAACGGCCTGTTCTAAAGTGTTTACACATGCCTCTGAGACAACATCAATCAACATGTCCCTCTCCTTTGTGAATACTGATGTAAAATACTCATTAAGGACTTCATCTACTTCCTCTGGTTCTACACATAATTTCCCTCCTTTGTCCTTGAGTGGGCCAACTCTTTTTCTAGCTACCTTCTTGTTTCTAATATATATATAAAATGCCTTTGGAATCTCCTTAATCCTGTCTGCCAAGGACATTTTGCGACCCTTTTTTGCCCTCTTAACTCCCTGCTTGAGCTCTTTTCTACTTTCCTTGTACTCCTCAAGTGTTTTATCTGTTTTTAGTTGCCTGTACCTCACATATGCATCTTTTTTCTTTTTGACAATATTCTCAATATACCTGGTCATCCATGGTTCCCGAATCCTGCCTTTCCTGTCCTTTTTACCGGCACATGCCTGTCCTGCACTCCCATCAACTGCTCCTTAAAGGACTCCCACAAGCCAAATGTGGATTTACACTCAAACAGCCTCTCCCAAACAACAGCCTCTAAATCCTGCCTAAGCTGGTTGCAGTTAGCCTTCCCCCAATTTAGCACCTTAACCCTAGGACAACACTCGTCCTTTTCCATGAGTATACAAAAGCTTACGGAATTGTGGTCACTATTTGCCACATGCTCTCCTACTACAACGTTGATGACCTGGCCGGGCTCGTTCCCTCATACTAGGTCCAATATAGCTCCCCTCTCTGGTCGGACTATCCACATATTATTCCAAAAAACCTTCTTGGACCCACTTAACAAATTCCTCACCATCCAGACCCCTAGCCCTAAGGGATTGCCAGTCAATATGAGGAAAATTAAAGTCTCTCACTAAACAACCCTATTATTTCTACATTTATCCAGAATCTGCTTACATGTATCTATTCCTCAACTTCCCATGGGTTGGGAGGCCTGTAGTACACCCCCATCATAGTGACTGCCCCCTTCCTGTTTCTGAGCTCTACCCACAGTGCCTCATTACTTGATTTTTCCATGGTGTCCTCCCTCTGTACAGCTGTAATATGCTCCCTAACCAATATTGCAACTCTCCCACCTCTTTTACCTTCCTCCCTGTCTCGCTTAAAACACCTATATCCTGGAATGTCCTGTCCCTTTTTTAACTAAGTCTCCGTACAGCAACCACATCCAAGTTCCACACGTGAATCAAGGCTTTAAGTTCATCTGTCTTACCTGTTATACTCCGTGCATTGAAGCAGATACACCCCAGACCTCCAGTCCCACGGAGTTCGACCTTCCCCAGCCTACCCTTCCTCTTAGCCAGCCTGACCCTGTTACCATGCTCATCCTCAGTGTCTACACTTGCTGGCTTACTGTCCTGATTCCCACCCATTACATTGGCAACGAGGAGTAAAAGCAAGCTTTTCTGAGTTGCCTTCACAGTTGTTTGCAAGCAGTTTTCCAAATCAGAAACAAAATGACTCTCCTCGGTCAACTTGAACTGTATGACATTAACAGAGAAGACTGGGCCCTATACAGGGAGTGCATACTTTACTTTTCCGGGCTAATAACATTGTGATAGATGAGAAGCAGAAAGTGATCCTGCTGACTGCATGCTAGTTTCTGACATTCAGTGTAATAAAAAGCCTAACTTACACAGATGCCCCTAGCTCGAAAACTTTTGACAAGCTCGTAGACCTTGTGCAAAATCACTGTGACCCAAAGTCATCCATCATCTTCCAGAGATATCGCTTTAATGCAGCAGGGAGGACCCGGGGGAAGCCGCCAATGGATTTTGACCAGGTTGCGGATATTGGCAGAACATTGTGAATTTGGTTCATCCCTGACCCAAGATGTTGTGACACAGATTGGTGTGCGGAATAAACACTGTTATAACTGAAAACAAGTTACTAACGGAAGCCAATCTGAATCTAAAGAAAGCCACCGAGATAGCCCGATCCCTGGAGAATGCAGAAAAGGGGCTCAGGAGCTACATAGGGCAGCTGACAGCAATACCCCCGGTTACGGGGAGGGACCTCATGTAAAAGCATTCATTCCTTAGTTGAAGGCGCCTGTTTGAATTGTCCATCACCAAATTGGAGCTCATTTGGTGTCCCCAGGAAATCTAGGAGATTTCATGACAATCCTAAGGATGCTTGGGAGCCCACTCTGGAAGAATGCAGATGTCAGATGATGGGCTATTGTAAGTACTGCAAAAGGGCACAGCCAAGGCAAGGCTATAGGAATCACCAATACGTGTGCTACTCGGGGAAGAAGCCAAGGCTAGCACAAGTTTGCACCATCAGGTATGGCCACTCCCAGACAAGGAGACAATGCAAGTAGACCTATCATCACGACCAAGATTGCCCCAATTATTATTATAAAGTTGCTATTAAATGGTCACCCATTGGAGATGGGCACTGGTGCTGCTGTCTGTCATTGGAAATCAGACACTTCCAGCCTCCAAACTGATATCCAATCCTTGAGTTTAGAATACACTAGAGCCCGATTAGCCACGTACACAAGGGAGGGGCGACCTTTACGGAGTAAGGGTACTACAACCCTTGGGCCTCACGGTAGCATGGTGGTTAGCATCAATGCTTCACAGCTCCAGGGTCCCAGGTTCGATTCCCGGTTGGGTCACTGTCTGTGCGGAGTCTGCACGTCCTCCCCGTGTGTGCGTGGGTTTCCTCCGGGTGCTCCGGTTTCCTCCCACAGTCCAAAGATGTGCGGGTTAGGTGGATTGGCCATGCTAAATTGCCCGTAGTGTAAGGTTAATGGGGGGATTGTTGGGTTACGGGTATACGGGTTATGTAGGTTTAAGTAGGGTGATCATTGCTCGGCACAACATCGAGGGCCGAAGGGCCTGTTCTGTGCTGTACTGTTCTAACTTCTAACTTCTAACTTCTAACCCGGTGACCTGCAGGCAGACGTCAGTCCAGCTTCCACTCATCATTTGTGCGAGGACATGGACCAAGTCTATGTCGGGAGGTGAGGGGAAGATTGGCTCCAGCGGATCAGGCTGGATTGGTTAACGTTCATACTGGGCATTGGAGGGCTGAACAAAGTTATTAGCAAATACCATGAAGACGTCCAAGAGCGCCTTCTGAAGTTAAAAGGAGCCAGAGCCAAATTCTACGTCAACGCTGATGCTATGCCTAAATATTTCAGAGGAAGACTGGTTCAGTATTCCCTGTTGGAGAAAGTAAAGAGTCTGGGTTTGGCCGTCTGGAAAGTCTAGGGATAATAAGACCCGTGCAATTCGCCGATTGAGTGGCGCCTACCGTCTCTGTCCTTAACCCTGACAAATCAATCTGCCTTTGTAGGGATCATAAGCTTACGATCAATCGAGTTTCCAAATTGGATAGGTACCTCATGCCATCAATAGAAGATCTATATGCCAAACTAGCAGATGGCCAGAGGTAGATATGGGCCATGCCTATCTTCAACTCGAGTTAGAAGAGCCTTCCAGCAAATACGTCATGATTAACATGCACAAGGGCCTATCTGAGTATACTCGCTTGCCCTTTGGAGTCTCGTCAGAGTGTGTCATTATCCAACGGGTCATGGAGAACATACTGCAAGGGTTACCCAAGGTATACTTGGATGACGTTTTGATCACAGGGACTTCAGAACAAGAGCACCTGGCAAACCTGTAATGTTCTTGTCAGATGACCAGATCCATATTACAAGAACACTTGTAGCTAAAGCTATAAATGATTTATTAACATTAACTGTAGGTAAACTATATACAAAGAACAGATGAATAACTGTAAGATCAAGCATAAGCAACCTCTCTCCAGCTTCCTCCAGCCAGTCTGACGTAGCAGAGGATTGGGGGGGATTCACCCAGTGTTTGGGAAGAATTTACATGGGGCGGGATTCTCCATTGGCTGACGCCAAAATCGGGAAACGGAATTGGGCGGAGAATAAGTTCCGACCCCAAAATCGCGGCGGGCGTCGATTTGACGCCAAATCACAATTCTGCGTCACCTCGACAGCAGCGTCAATACACTCCGGAACACAGCACAGTAAACACCGTTTGCATATCATTAGCGGTCCTGACCTGATATTCTCCGGGGACTCCGTGATTCACCACCTACGATGGGCTGAGTTCCCAATGGCGCAGTTCACTTGTGCTTTTAAAAATCATGAAACCGGCGTTGTGATTGCTGAGGGGGAGAGAGGGGGGTATGGTGGGTTGTTTATTGTCAATCATTAGTAAGAAGACCGAGTAGCAGAACGAGCATGCTTCTGGTCTTACTCCCACCGTGGGATATGATTGGCTGCTGTTTGCAAGTTGAGCTGTCTGTTGATTGGTGTCTCAGGCTGTCACTCACATCCCTGCCTCTCGGGTTCCCCCTGGGCTGAATCAATGATGAATGGAAATGTCCAATGTGGTGACCACCTCCTATTGGCGGGTAGGGGAAGCACGTATTTCAAGCGGGGCGTGGATGGAGGACAAAAAAATGAAAAATGAAAATCGCTCATTGTCACAAGTAGGCTTCAAATGAAGTTACTGTGAAAAGCCCCTAGTCGCCACATTCCGGTGCCTGTTCGGGGAGGCTGTTACGGGAATTGAACCGTGCTGCTGGCCTGCCTTGTCTGCTTTAAAAGCCAGCAATTTAGCCCTGTGCTAAACAGCCAGGAGCAGTAAAGAACGAGAGCGACCCAGGAGTGGGTCCGTGAGTCTGAACCAGACATGAATGATGCGACCATCAATTCACTCTGAGACACGAGTTGAAGTAAACTGTGGCTTTAATCGACTTACAACTGAGCCTGCCTGCGACTAGCTGAACTGAAGGCAGGCTCGCAAGACCGCAGCTCTTTATACTTCCAGTTGTGGGCGGAGCCAAGGGCGGAGCCCTGTACATGCTCCTCATCTCCCCCTGTGGGCGGAGCCACACAACAGCTCACAGATGGAGCCCACATGGACACAGTGATATACAGTGTGGATTTATATGTTATACATTCACCACAATGAAAAAAAAATTTGCCAAGTGATCTGCAATACGAAGCAAGCTGAAGGCAGAGCCAGACCTTTCTTTGAGATGACGGGTTTCACTGGGACCATTTGTTTCCAAGATAGTGCATCAACAATCTTTTCTTCCCAGGGGAAATCTCACAATGGAACAAGCTGCCACAGGAAATAGTCTCAGCCCCATCACTTCACACCTTCAGGATCATCTTTAGGGTATTTCCATTTTTATGTTTTCAATATCAGGACTACCGTCTCAGCAGGTCATGCCTGGTTTAGCTAGCACTACCCATATAAATGTTGGCAGAGTATAGACTAACATAACAACTAGAGAAAGAGAAGCAGAAGTACTGTGTGCTGCGTCCAGTACTTTCTGCATGTAAAGCAGACGGGTTAACCCCTGCAGTGCACACTGAAACCAGTTATTAGCTTGTTGGCTGATACTTTCCTGTCTGGTGGGAGAGGACCCTGGGATTCACCTCCAAATCATAGAATCTACAGTGCAGGAGGCCATTAGGCCCATCGAGTCTGCACCGGCCCTTGGAAAGAGCACCCCATTTAAGCCCACGACTCCACCCCATCCCCGTAACCCCACTTAACCTTTTTTTGGACACTAAGGGGCAATCCACCTAACCTGCATATCTTTGGACTGTGGGAGAAAACCAGAACACCAGGAGGGAACTCACGCAGATACTGGGAGAACTTGCAGACTCCGCACAGAGTGACCCAAGCCAGGAATCGAACCTCGGACCCTTGAGATGTAAATTAACTGCTAACCACTGTGCTACCGTGCTGCCCTGAACCTCCTGTTAAGTAATTTGGACATTCTAAGTTCTCCCTCAGTGTACCTGAACAGGCGCAGGAGTGTGGCGACTAAGGGATTTTCACAGTAACTTCACTGCAGTGCTAATGTAAGCCTACTTGTGACAATAAAGATTATTATTATTATATGGAAAGTTTCCAAAATCGCCATGGTGTACTCACAGTTATGCTGGTGGCCGGGAGGTGGGCTATGGGCTCAGGGTGGATGAGCATGGAACACCATTGCCTCAGCCGGAAAGAGAGCCATGCAGCTGCACACGCCGCCGACAGCCCACTGTGAATTTAGGACTACAGGTCGTATAGGTGTCTTCCCAGGCCACCCCTGGGTGCCTTCTGGCCTCAGCCGACCCACCGGCTGTATGGGTGTGCTCCAGTGCAACCAGTGCCACTTTGTGGGCTGGGATGAGTGTGTGTGGGGAGTGCAATCTATATATGCGGCTGCCGTTTGTCAGGATTGGTGGGATTTACCCAGTGTTTGGGAAGGACTTTCCTCAAGATTGGGGGATTTTACCCGGTGTTTGGGAAGGATTTTCCTCAGGATTGGGGGGATTTACGCTGTGTTTGGGAAGAATTTTCCTCGGGATTTGGATGATTTACCCAGTGTTTCGGAAGAATTTACCTCAGGATTGGGGGGATTTACGCTGTGTTTGGGAAGGATTTTCCTCAGGATTTGGGGGATTTATCCAGTGTTTGGGAAGAATTTTCCTCCGGATCAGGAGGATTTACCCAATGTTTGGGAAGGATTTTCCTGAGGATTGGGGGGATTTACGCTGTGTTTGGGAAGGATTTTCCTCAGGATTAGGATGGATTTACCTCAGGACTGGGGGGGATTTACCAATGTTTGGGAAGGATTTTCCTCAGGATTTGGGGGATTTATCCAGTGTTTGGGAAGAATTTTCCTCTGGATTGAGGGGATTTACCCAATGTTTGGGAAGGATTTTCCTCAGGGTTAGGGTGGATTACCTCAGGATTTGGGGGATTTATCCTGTTTGGGAAGAATTTTCCTCCAGATTGAGGGGTTTACCCAATGTTTGGGAAGGATTTTCCTCAGGATTGGGCGGATTTACTCAATGTTTGGGAAGGATTTTCCTCAGGATTGGGGGGATTTACCCAGTGTTTGGGAAGGATTCACCTCAGGTTTTTGGTTGGGGGGGGGGGGGGGGGGGGGGGGGGGGGGGGGGGGGAGTGGTGACCTTCCCGGCCGCTGCGGACGGGTCGCTGGGTGGGTCAGTTACTCTGGGCCGCGCTCCCGGCTCGCGCTCTCCGCAGGATTCCGGCCGTTTAAATTTCCCACGCGCCCAGCGGCCTCTGGAGAAAATGGCGGCGCGGCTGGAGGATGTGAGTGGGGAGCGGGGCAGCGGAGAGTTCGTCTGAGAGACCCCCCCCTCCCCCCAGTGTCCCCCCCCCCCCTCCCCCTCCCCCCAGTGTCCCCCCCCCCCATAAGTGTCCCCTTCCCTCCCCCAGTGTCCCCCTTCCCCCCCCCCAGTGTCCCCCTTCCCCCCCCCAGTGTCCCCCTCCCCCCCCAGTGTCCCCCCCCCCCCCCCCCAGTGTCCCCCCCCCCCCCAGTGTCCCCCTCCCCCCCCCCCAGTGTCCCCCTCCCCCCCCCCCAGTGTCCCCCCCCCCAGTGTCCCCTCCCCCCCAGTGTCCCCTCCCCCCCCAGTGTCCCCCTCCCCCCCCAGTGTCCCCCTCCCCCCCCAGTGTCCCCCTCACCCCCCCCCAGTGTCCCCCTCCCCCCCCCCAGTGTCCCCCTCCCCCCCCAGTCCCCCCTCCCCCCCCCAGTCCCCCCTCCCCCCCCCAGTCCCCCTCCCCCCCAGTGTCCCCCTCCCCCCCAGTGTCCCCCTCCCCCCCCCAGTGTCCCCCTCCCCCCCCCAGTGTCCCCCTCCCCCACCCAGTGTCCC